>NW_025232991.1:0-8725 GCF_018294505.1 Triticum aestivum | reverse complement strand
GGACAAAATGGACGTCCGTTTGGGGTCGCGCGGTGGAGTTGGCCTTAATCTCTGGTGGTGAAGTCATTGTCCATGTTTATGTCTGCTCCTGCTTTGGCTGCCGCAGACTTTTGCACTGAAGTGTTTGAGCGATGAGTTGGGAGTGAGTCTTTTTACTACTGATTATTACCAGTAATGTGCAGTCACAGCTGAGCTGGTGGAGTCAGGCATGGAGAATAGAGTTTGCATCGACATCTGAGTTTCCTTCAGATGGTAAAAATACTAAAATTAGTGATGAACAATGTGACAAAATCTGCGGTTAACATAAGGGAATATGTTTGAATTAAAATGTGTACTTTGAACGGATTGTTAATTTGGCAATCGATTCGCCAGGGAGCGGCGGCGGCCGGAACGTGGTTGAGATGGATCTGCATGCTTGCTCGGCATATGGCTCCAACTTTCCTTGGGAGAAGCAGGTGTTGGATCTCTTGACGTGACGATGGAGAGTTGGAGACGATGATAACCGTTGGGTGGGTTGGTTGCTTAACAGTCTGGACTAGAGAATTCTCCCATTAGTACGAGGGGAATCAGGCGCCGCCGCTGCCTGCCGGACAGGATTAATGGCTCAATGATCGTCATGAAGCGGCTCTGACATTATGCTTCAGTGATCCGTCCGTGTAGGGATGAGCCTAACTGGATCCGATCTGTAACCACTTGACCTGCATCGTGCATGTACGAGCAGCAGCAGCAGCATTGTATTTTTCTTTTGTTAAAAAGGACGACGTTGCATGCATGACTACCGGCCTCTGCTCATGTTAAGTACAACTAAGAAAAGAACAAAGTACGAAGAGAATCATTTTTGAAAATACCTTGCACTAACATGCGCCGCGTAGCTTTAGTATCAGTGTTAGAGATACGCCAACCAAATCAAACGACGAAGAATGAAATCAACACAAGAGACATGCTATTTTAACGTGCAAAACCCCTCCAACACGATGGGGAAAAAACCACGGGCATCAGCCAACAAATCTTCACTATATCAGGTGTGGTTACAAATACCGAGGATTTACAACTGATCAACTTATCCCGTGCGGTGGCTCACAAAGGATTATATATAACACAAGTGAACTAGGTCAATACTGATAGCCTTCATCTTTATACTTGAATTTGGATCATAACATAACAATCAGCATATTTGTATGTAGACAGGAGGCACACAATTAATTCTACCCCCTCTGATTCCATCTAGATCAAGAACCAACTTGTGACTGGATGGTTACGAGAGTAGTTGTTTCTCTGGTCCAAAAGAGATCAAGGTGACGTCATGTCTGTATGTAGTATGTTTTTTCATTAAGTTCATCCCAATCTTGAATGATCACCCAATAAACAGTACAATGTACTATAGTCCCTGCATTCCAAAATGAGTGTCTTGATTTTAGTTTAAATTTAAATCAAAACCATAGTCCCTGCATTCCAAAATGAGTGTCTTGATTTTAGTTTAAATTTAAATCAAAACCACAACACTTATTTAACAGAGTGTACTTGTATTACTCACATAGCCAAGCTACACTCAGAATTACAAAGTTCGACAATATCATCCAGACGAGAACCAAGCCAAATGGCGGTATGTCCACTAGTTCTACCATAGTGAGCTAAATTGTGACTGACAAAGTTGTGATTCCGTTGAGCATGAGCAATACAAGTGTTTCGAAGTGCCATGAGTAATCTAATCTCACACACCAAAAACAAGAAAGCGGGATCTGTCGATGCCTTCATTTCTCACCAATTTCATTGCTTTGAGGCAGTCAGACTCAATTTGAATGGGGAGATTACACCACTGCAACGCAAACGATAAACCTTCCTTTATGGGTAATACTTCTGCTTCCGAGGCATTCGCACAGTGAAATATACACTTGCATGAAGAGAAGATAATATCGCGTGTGTGATTCCGAAGTATCATGTCAGTCCTAGCATAGCCATTTTCTGAAAGAAATGATCCATCCGTGCTAGGCTTAACTGAGCCAACCTCAGGCGGATTCCATGATGAAACCTGGTCTTGGGCATTGATCTCATTTGTCCCTTTTGAAGGTGGTACCTCACACGGCACAAATTTACCTTTAACAGGAATATAGGATCATGTTGTGGCTCATATCGTATGTTGAGAAGAGACTGCACATAACTGGATAGAAACCGTTTCGATAAGTCAATTGGTGGCTCCGGTTTGTGGTGGATAATCTCATTTCGACCAAACTAAATTCTCCACAGAAACATGAGCAACCGCAGATGTTCAACGATATCAAAGAGCGGAAGCATGTGGGTACCGGCAAAGATCATGAAAGGTGGTATTAGATTGGGCAATGATTATTTGTTTCGAGGGTTATTGTGTGCTTCCTCCCATGTAGGTAGCGCATTATTGGCAGTTCACCATGCGAACACATATACTTTTGCGCCAGACTACCCCGTATATCCTTCAAATGATGCGGTCTCCACCTGGTGACCTACTAGAGAAACCTTGTATTTGCTGATAAAGTTCATCAAAGTCCATCTTATACGCACTGCGAATAGAAAATTTCCCTGGCGGCTCACTCACCCGAGCAATAAAGTCCTTGTTGTTCACAGCAGGGAGTTTTAACTTCAGGATCTCCGACGCATCAAGAGGGAGGTAGCACCTGATCGTGTTCATGTCCCATGATCTGTACATCAAAAGGATGGTTCCCGTGTACAACGTGTATCTTAAAAATGTGACATGTGTTGGAAAAAAATAAATGATAAAAACCGACAAAGAAACAAAAAGAAACCCAAAAAACCGAGAAGTGAAATAAAAGAAACAAATCATATGTATTGCATTGTGGCGTTAACGTTTTGATCCCCCACTAGTGTAGGAAGATGAGTCGACCCATTAGACACCGAAGGGAAGCTAGCGCTTCATCAGGTTTGGGAATAAGAAGGCTTCTCGTTGGTTTTAGGAACCTTTCATTCGTTTTTCTTTCTTTTTCTTCCATCAGTGTTTCCTGGGCTTTTTTTTCCTTGTGTTTGTTTCTTTATTTTTCCACCCGTTTAGGGTTTTCCTTCTTTCCTTTTTAACTTTCCTGAACATTCTTTGAATTCATCTAAAATTCTTAAACTCGCAAATATTTGATCAAATCGTGAAGTTTTTAAATTCACAAATATTTTATAAATTCGTGAATACTTTTGTAAATTTGTAAACATTGCTTGACTTTGTGAGCAAAAAAAATTTAATTCACAATTTTTTTCTTATTTGCATATATTTTTAATTTTCCAGCATTTTTTAGTACATGGATATTTTTTATTTTGTATACACATTTCAAATTTTCAAACTTTTTTCATATTGGGAACATTTTCTGAATTTGTAAAAAAATCAAATCCACGAACATATTTGAATACACCAACATTTTCGAAGTCATGAATATTTTTTCAAATTTGTCACCTCCAAGCACTCACCTCCCTGGCAATGGCGCCAGAAATGAGCTTGATGTCTACTACACAACCTTCTTCTTGTAGACGTTGTTGGGCCTGCAAGTGCACAGGTTTGTAGGACAGTAGCAAATTTCCCTCAAGTGGATGACCTAAGGTTTATCAATCCGTGGGAGGCGTAGGATGAAGATGGTCTCTCTCAAACAACCCTGCAACCAAATAACAAAGAGTCTCTTGTGTCCCCAACACACCCAACACAATGGTAAATTGTATAGGTGCACTAGTTCGCGAAGAGATGGTGATACAAGTGCAATATGGATGGTAGATAAAGGTTTTTGTAATCTAAAAATATAAAAACAGCAAGGTAACTAATCATAAAAGTGAGCGTAAACGGTATTGCAATGATACGAAACAAGGCATAGGGTTCATAATTTCACTAGTGCAAATTCTCTCAACAATAATAACATAGATAGATCATATAACAATCCCTCAACATGCAACAAAGAGTCACTCCAAAGCCACTAATAGTAGAGAACAAATGTAGAGATTATGGTAGGGTAGGAAACCACCTCAATGTTATTCTTTCGAATCAATCTATAAAAGAGTTCGTACTAGAATAACACCTTAAGACACAAATCAACCAAAACCCTAATGTCACCTAGATACTCCATTGTCACCTCAAGTATCTGTGGGCATGATTATACGATATGCGTCACACAACCTCAAATTCATCCAACCAACACAAAGTACTTCAAAGAGTGCCCCAAAGTTTCTACCGGAGAGTCAAGAAAACGTGTGCCGACCCCTATGCATAGGTTCATGGGCGGAACCCGCAAGTTGGTCACCAAAACATACATCAAGTGGCACGTGATATCCCATTGTCACCACAGATAAACACGGCAAGACATACATCAAGTGTTCTCAAATCAAAGACTCAATCTGATAAGATAACTTCAAGAGGGAAACTCAATTCATCACAAGAGAGTAGAGGGGGAGAAACATCATAAGATCCAACTACAATAGCAAAGATTGGGATACATCAAGATCGTGCCATAGAGGGAACACGAGAGAGAACACGAGAGAGAGAGAGATCAAACACATAGCTACTGGTACATACCCTCAGCCCCGAGGGTGGACTACTCCCTGCTCGTCATGGAGAGCGCCGGGATGATGAAGATGGCCACCGGTGATGGATTCCCCCTCCGGCAGCGCGCCGGAACGGGCTCCTAAGAGGTTTTTGGTGGCTACAGAGGCTTGCAGCGGCGAAACTCCCGATCTATCTTGATTTCTGATGGTTTTAGGGTACGTAAGTATATATAGGCGAAAGAAGTCGGTCGGGAGGTGCTCGAGGGGCCCACGAGATAGGAGGCCACGCCCTGTAGGGGGTGTGCCCCCCTATCTCCTAGGCTCCTCGAGGGTCTTCTGACTTGGTCTCCAAGCCTCCAGGATGATATTCTTCCAAAAAATCACGATGCTGAAGGTTTCATTCCGTTTGGACTCCGTTTGATATTCCTTTTCTTCGAAAAACTGAAACAGGCAATAAAACAGCAATATGGGTTGGGCCTCCGGTTAGTAGGTTAGTCCCAAAAATGATATAAAAGTGTATAATAAAGCCCATAAACATCCAAAAGGGGTAATATAATAGCATGGAACAATCAAAAAATTATAGATACGTTGGAGACGTACCACTCCCTCTCATGGGTCTCCACTTTATGCTCGCCGATCTCCATTGGAGCACCACTAGACATTCCCTCTCTATGTGTCGTCGTGGGTGTGCTTGTTGTGTTGTGGGCGCGATTGAAAGGTTGAAGAGACTAAGGTTATAATGGCCGCGGGAATTAAAGGGGAAGCCGTACGGCCTGGAATATCGATCGGCACGCCCTGATGGCAGTTGTAATTTACAATAACAAATCATTGTCTTACTATTATCTAAATATTCATGTTCTATACAACCAAGTTTCATTAAAATACAATGCAAAACATTTCCGCAACAACATGCAGGATATCATCCAGTTAACAAAGAGAGTGAATACATGGGATATCATCCAGTTAACAAAGAGAGTGAATACACTGGTTCCTTATCTTATATGCTTGGATCATTAACTTTTGAAGCATAAATCAATTACACTGATGAGCAGGAACTCGTGTATAAAACATATAAATAACCAAATTGTATGTGCGTGGAAATAAAAATTTGACACCATTCTTATCTTAGTTGGCGATTATTATAAGCGTCATATTTCCAAAAAAAATTGCGAGGGGTCATATTTCCATTCTATTAAGATTTTTTCCTAACAGAGGCGGTTGCCTCACATTTTTTCGAACGCACCGGTTTGAGAGCTACTTATACGTGTAGAAACATCATTAGTAAAGAACAATTGTTCAATTTATTTTGGTGTCAGAGGAACCATATCTTTCAAGGACACTTGTTTTCATGTGAAGAAACCCTTAAGTTTTAGTAAAAGAAAAGTTTTAGTACTAGAGAGCGCATTTGAAAAGGGTTATATTAAATAGTAAAATCACAATTCAAAACTAAAGTCCACTGTTAAGCATGGCTGGAGGCTGGTTGTTGTCGGCGTTGTCGAGCTGCCAGGCAACCTAGCGCGTGCCTGATTATCTACAAGTGCAGCGACAAGTTTTTTTTTTTTTTTTGGAATAGCGACAAGGCTAGATAGAGTACAGTGTGTGTGTTGGGCCGTGTGTGTGGGCAAGTCGACTGTTACGGCCCAGGCCTGTGTAAGTGAGCGAGGTTATAAGCCCAGAGTCCAGTCTGTATTCGGTGTCGATAATGAAATAAAACAGAATTTCCCCTCCCTTTCTTCTTCTTCTTCCTAAGTTCAGCTTCTCTTCTCCTACCCCCAATTCCCCATTGCTACCCTAGGGTTCGGGTATTACAGTTGTGGCACTGGGGTTGGGTGTGACCACATACCTGCCCTATGGCTTTAATACGGTTGCAGTTAGTTAGTAGTATCTGGTTCTGAAGAACACCACAACACTTGGATGAATGAAAACGGATATGAGATAGGGCATCCTAGGGCAGCCGCTGACAGTTCATTAAGCCTGATAGTTTTAAGGGATTGACTGCCTGTACTGTGGTCCGCCACTAAGCACATGATCGTTTCTTACTCGTCTAATCAAATTCTTGAGAAAAACTATTGCATGTTACTCCCTCTGTTCCCAAATGTAAGTCTTTTTAGAGATTCCAACAAAGGCTACATATGAAGCAAAATGAGTGAATCTACACTCTAAAATATGTCTATATGTTGTAGTCATTTGAAATCTCTAAAAAGACTTAATTATATTTAGGAGCGGAGGGAGTAGTTAGCAAGTGAACCTAATTTACTCAATTAGTGAGATACGAGCACCAAACCATGCACTTGGTGCTCCGTGTTGAGGCTGTAAAAAACGGTTGAGTGCTTCTAGGCCGTTCCTGCGAGTGGACAGCAGGAACAAGCAGGGATCCGATCCATCCCTACTTTACTAGTGCAGCCATAGAGGGATCACAGGTGTATCAGTAGTAGGTTTACAGGTATGATCCATCCCTACACTGTATTATAACCATGGATCACATGTATAGCAGTAGCAGTAGCTTACATGTAGTATGGGAAGTGGTTCAGATAAGATTGGTATCTTCCTGATGCTCTTGAACCCCTAACAATAGCCTGCCAGTGAATCATGCATGCAGTTTGGACATTGAATATTCTCTGTCTTGCAAGTTGGAGCCCATGGATTTGTATATACATGGTCCCTGTGACGTATGCTTGGGTAAGATCGTGGTGAGATAGTGGTGGTTGAATCTTGATTGGTAGCTAGCCATTGGAAGTTACGCAAACAACGTTTTTTTAGAGGCAAGGCCTACGATTACTTGATAATCTCACTGTCACTGGTGCCTGAAAGATTCTGCAGTGGTTACATCACCCGTTCGCCCGGGAACCGCAATGAATTCCAAACATAGCTATGCAATGCACGCGCGCATGTAGTACATTCTTAGCTTGCGTGTTTTGTTATGGTGCAAAATGTAGTGTTCTCAAGTGATGATGCGTGCAAATCTTACAGTAAAGTTTACAGTTTCGTCTCCGGAGTCCTGACTTCACCTCGCGACGCATGGAAGCACACATTCAGGTTTCAGACACGGAAGGGGCAGTGAACTCGTCTAGCTGCGAGCTTAAATGATTGTTTGAAAGAATAATTTATGCGTTGATGGTACCAAAGCTTGAAGAAGTACCCATACTTGGTGAAGTCGCCGTCAGCTGCCCCCGCCATATGTTAGGCCAACTCCAAACGGACGGTTTGGCCAGATTTTGTCCTTTTGAGGCGGCAATGGATTCGCCCAATTTCATTTCTGTCCGTTGGATCGTGAATGCGTCCAACGTATGGTCGCATCTAAATCATGTCTGTGTTGGACGTCATTAAAAAAACAGAAAAACTTAAATAAAATGTCTAAATAAATAAATAAATGCAGTTAAAAAACATAAAACATAAGTTAGGGGTCACGGTCAAAAAAAGCTCAGTTTCACGGTTCACTTAACGTCCCAGTGTCATAATTAACATAAAAACAAAACAAAAAACGCCACCCGCGCGCTCCTGCCGTGGCCGTCGCCATCGCCGTCTTCAGTGGCCGCCGATGTCGTCGTCGTCGCTGACTAGATCGACGTAGTCCGGTGGCGTCCAGAGGTAGGCCGACGGTCCATGGTATGCGGGGGCGGGCTGGAAGGTGGGGCCTGCACCACCTCCTCCCGTGGCGACGCATCCCCCTCCGGCGACCGCGGCGGCGTGGGGCACCAGTTCACGCCCCCCACGGCGCCGGCCATCTCCGGAGCCGTGCACGACCAGCTCCACTGCTGGCCCACCAGACCCGGATGGAACGCGGCCACCGGCTCCTTCTCCATCGCCTTCTCCGCGGGCACCATCTCCGGCTCGGGGATGGCGACGTCGCCGGCCGCAGAGAGGGCCATCATCTCCTCGAGGCCCTTACGTTGGCGCTCGTCGTGCGTCTTCATGGAGTCCTCCATGACACGCGCCATGAGACGGGCCTCCTCCTCCGCTGTCATGCGTTGAGGTGGTGGTGGCGACGGAGAGGGTGAAGGCCACGATGTGGGCGTGAGGCCGCGCACCCGCGTACGCCCGCGCTCCTGGGGTGCACGTGCTGCACGCTCTGGACGTGCCCGCCGCGGCCCCGTCGACGTGCCGGCGAAGAATGACGCGCGCCACACATCGTGCTCGTCCTGGAGCCACGTGTCCCAGAGCGGTGAGTCGGGGGCGTACCTGTCGTCGTAGTACATGTCATCGGGGAGGAGGCGGCGGCGGCGCT
>NW_025232990.1:6454-8726 GCF_018294505.1 Triticum aestivum | reverse complement strand
GAAGTGCCGCTGAGGGCAAGTAGGAACAGGAAGGCTCCGGCTGGCAAGACTCCACAAACTACTCTGGCGCCTGAGGTCGTAGCTCGGGATGGAGGTGATACCACTCGGGCTTCTGTGACTTTTGCTGTTCTCCTGACAAGCGTGCGTCCTTCAACGTCGGCTGCAAATCCGCCTTCACTTTTTGCTACATACCTTGTCCCTGAGGACCAAGTGGGTGCCGCAAAAGAGGCTATACGCCAAGCGGGAATCATGATGGAGCAAGTGAAGGTGGTTCGAGAAGCCAGCCAAGCAGCTTATGACGCAAGTTCTGCTCTTTAGAGCAACGCCAGGTCAGTCAATTCGCCGCTTGCTCTATTAGTACATACTGTCTGAAGAATCTCTTTTCCGAAGATCCTTATATCTGTACACCCACTGGGTGGGTCTGTTAATTTTTGGACGAGTGGGGGCACGCTAAGTGCACCCACTGGGTGTAGTCCCCGAGACTACAGTGGACTGCTGGCAGTCGACTGTAGTCTTTATATTGTGTTGTTGTAGTTGTACTTCTTCACTCTGTATGGTCAGGCCATGTCGAATGGAACTGTATCCGGTCGACTACGGGCAGTCGCTCTCTTTTTTCTCAAGACCGGTGGGGGCACACTTAGTGCACCCACTGGGTGTAGGCCCCGAGACTACTGTCGAATGTTTTTGATTCGGCTGTAGTCTTAGAGACACCATCATTGTCTCTTGGTTGCTCGGAAGTAACTTGTCTTTGACGTCTGTTGACTGATTTTTGCAGAAATCCTGCGAACTTGTGGCTCGTTATACTGAGCTGGAGAATAAACAAATCCAGCTCAACCTTGACTTGAAGCTTGCTCAAGAGAACTTATAGAAGGCGCGAGAAGAAGCAAAAGGTATGGCTGGTGAGGATTTTCATTCTTGTCGAGTGACTTCTCTTTTCCCATCCATCCTTGATGCTGATCTCACTCGACGTTCCATAGACAAACTGGAAGAAGCTCTAAAGAAGAAGGATCAAGATCTAGCCACAGCATAGCAGGAGACCTTGAACAAGACGAAACTCGCTGAAGAAAAACTGGCCTCAGTCGGAACTCTTGAAAAGGAGAACTCCCGACTGAAAACTGCTCTTGATGCGGCTAACCAGGAAGTCGGCCGTCTGAAGAACGACAAGATAGCTCTGGGTGACAAGGCCAGTGAGTTGGTAGGGAAGAAGAACGATCTGGAGGCTTATCTCAGTGGGCTCGCCAAGAAGCTGTTCGTCATGCTTGAAGGTGGCCATTTTGTCTTGACTGACTTGTCTTCATTACCAGTCGTTGTCTTATCTTTGGCTTGTGTTTATAGAATTCTGCCAGAACTTCGAGGAGGAGACCAGTCGAGTGGAGACCAGCTTGGACCCCATCAACTCTCCGGTGAAGGACAAAGCAGCTATGAACGTGCTCCGACTGGAGTCTCGCGTTGCAGGCGTGGTTGACTATCTGGCTCGACTGAAGGTTGCGATGTCTCGGATCGACACGTCGCTCTGGCCTAGGACGACGCTTCAAAATGACCTCGAGTCTCTGATGACTCGACTGAATGAAGTCCCAGGCCGAGTGGCGGAGTGGAAGAAATCTTCTGCCAGATGTGGCGCTGACGTAGCTCTGTCTCTGGTCCGCGTCCACTGCAAGGAGGCGTGAGAGGAAAAGTTGGCCGCCCTCCAAGTTGCCAATACTAGGAAGCACAACTTTCAGGACTTCATGGAGACTTTCATTGCTGCTGCTACCCGTATTGCAGACGGGATCGACTTGGACGAGTTCATCACCCCTTCCAGTCCTCCGCGTGAGGAATGAAAAACTTTTATGCTTCACTTTAAATTTGCCTCGGAATGCCGAGTGGATTTTGTAACAGTTAAACTGTATTGAGCTGGAGGCTCGAGTACTTTGATCTGCAGTTCAGGACCTTTGGATCTTATCCGAACTTAATTTACCGTCGAATATCCTCGTGGATTTTCCGTCGAGTGGAACTTGGCCTTCACTAAAAATAACTTCGTATTTGTGGTGCAGCTCCGAAGGAGAAGGTAGCAGTCGATTCGTACTGGACTGCAACTAAGCCCCCGAGTGGGAGGGTTGCTCTCCACTCGGTGGAATTTTTTCATCCTTAGGCGAGCACTGGGCTGCAGCTAAGCCCCCGAGTGGGAGGTTTGCTCTCCACTCGGTAGGATTTTTTAAACACTTAGGCGAGCACTGGCCTGCAGCTAAGCCATCGAGTGGGAGGTTTGCTCTCCACTCGGTAGGATTTTTTA
>NW_025232990.1:0-3537 GCF_018294505.1 Triticum aestivum | reverse complement strand
TGGCATCCTTCACACTTGTCGACTATTTCTTTCGCCATTTCATTCGCTCTTGGCCAATAAAATCCCACGCGGTATGCTTTAGCCACTATGGTCCGAGAGGACGCATGATGGCCACAGGTCCCCGAGTGGATATCATCAAGGATTATCTGACCTTCTTCTGGCGTTATACACTTCTGACCAACTCCAGTCGCGCTTTCTCTATACAGCTGTCCCTTTATGACTGTGAAGGCCTTGGATCGACGGACGATCTGTCAAGCCTCTTCCTCGTCCTCCGGGAGCTCTTTCCTCAAGATATACGCGATGTACGGTATTGTCCAGTCGGGAGTGATTGTTAAGACTTCCATGATAAGGTCGACCACTGCTGGGATTTCGACTTCAGTCGGATCTGTGGCACTCTTCGGTTGTGGGGCTTCATCTGTAAAAGGATCTTCCTGGACTGACGGCGAGTGGATGCGCTCCAAAAACACATTGCTGGGAACGGCTTCTCTCTTGGAACCTATCTTTGCCCAATCATCAGCTGCTTGATTTTTCAGTCGGGGGATGTGATGAAGCTCTAACCCTTCGAATTTCTTCTCCAGCTTTCTTACTGCATTGCAATAACCAGTCATAGCTGGGCTTCTGACGTCCCATTCCTTCATCACCTGATTAACCACCAAATCTGAGTCGCCATAGACCATGAGGCGACGGACGCTGAGCGAAATGGCCATGCGCAACCCGTACAAAAGTGCTTCATATTCTGCTTCGTTGTTGGAGGAATCGAAGTGAATCTGGAGAACATATCTGAGCTGATCTCCTCGAGGGGCAACCAATACAACCCCAGCACCAGAACCATTCAGCATCTTAGATCCATCGAAGAACATGGTCCAGTGCTCCGAGTGAACTTGAGTCGGAAGTTGCTGCTCGATCCACTCGGCGATGAAATCTGCAATTGCTTGGGACTTGATAGCTTTCTTTGCCTCAAACTTGATATCTAAGGGAAGAAGTTCAATCGCCCATTTTGCCACTCGACCAGTTGCATCTCTGTTGTGTAAAATCTCTGACAGTGGAGCGTCGCTGACGACTATAATGGAATGATCAGAGAAATAATGTGCAACCTTCTTCGTGGTCATATAAATCCCATATACAAGCTTCTGGTAATGAGGATATCTTTGCTTTGATGGAGTCAAAACTTCAGAAACATAATATACTGGGCGTTGAACTTTGAAGGCCTTTCCTTCTTCTTCCCGCTCGATCGTAAGGACTGTACTGACAACTTGTCCTGTGGCTGCAATGTAAAGCAGCAAAGGCTCTTTGCTGATTGGGGCAGCAAGCACCGGCTGGGTGGAGAGCAGGGCTTTGAGCTCTGCAACCGCTGCATCAGCTTCTGGAGTCCACTCAAACTTGTCTGACTTCTTCATCAGTCGGTAAAGAGGCAATGCCCTCTCACCGAGACGAGAGATGAATCGACTCAAAGCGGCCAAGCAACCTGTAAGTTTCTGGACATCGTGCACGCGTACAGGACGCTTCACCCGGAGTATAGTTCCGACCTTTTCTGGATTGGCGTCGATTCCCTGTTTGGAAACGAGAAAACCGAGTAACTTTCCACCTGGAACTCCGAATGTGCATTTTGATAGATTGAGCTTGATATCATACCTCCGGAGGTTGGCAAAGGTTTCAGCAAGGTCAGTCAGCAGGTCGGAACCCTTCCGTGACTTGACCACAATATCATCCATGTATGCTTCCACGTTCCGACTGATTTGAGTGAGCAAACATTTCTGAATCATCCTCATGAACGTGGCTCCGGCATTCTTGAGGCCGAATGGCATGGTGACATAACAGAAGCACCCGAACGGGGTGATGAAAGCCGTTTTGATCTCGTCGGGTCCGTACAGACGGATCTGATGGTACCCGGAATAGGCGACTAGAAAAGACAATCGCTCATATCCCGCAGTCGAGTCGACTATCTGGTCGATGCGAGGGAGAGGAAAATGATCTTTCGGGCAGGCCCGATTTATATGCTTGAAGTCAATGCACATGCGAAGCGACTTGTCCTTCTTGGGGACCATGACAACATTGGTGAGCCACTCGGAATGGTAGATCTACCACGAGATCAAGGAGGCTAAACCCTAGAAGCTAGCCTATGGTATGATTGTGTATCATGAAGTTGTCCTACGGACTACAACCCTCCGGTTTATATAGACACCGGATAGGGTTAGGGTTACACAGAGTCGGTTACAATGGTAGGAGATGTTGAATATCTGCATCGCCTAGCTTGCCTTCCACGCCAAGGAAAGTTCCTTCCGGACACGGGACGAATTCTTCAATCTTGTATCTTCATGGTCCTGGAGTCCGGCGAAGGTATAGTTCGGCTACCCGAACACCTCCTAATCCAGGACTCCCTCAACCACCTACCAACCAACGTCCACTAGCATCGAGGTAAACAGAAAGCGGTGAGGATGACGCCCGGAACCAGAAATGTTGTGGCCTTTGACACCAACTCCCGGCACCGAACGCCTCCCACGTGAGTTGCCTCGCAGTCCACACGACCAAGACAACAAACCAACACCTACATAGCGGCACTCACCGTGAGCGCATAGTCATGTACACTGCCCGGGCCGCCCCACTAGATCCCGAGAGCCTAGCTTGCTCGCCTCCTAGTGAGAGACGAGCCGCGGATGTGCAGCCGGCCAGCCCCACTGCCGCACCAGCGCAGTACCACCAAGGTGGCCTAAATATGATAATTTACATTATCCCCTTCTTGGAACAGAGGTAAACTATAGCTAGAATACTACATATTATTTTTGCAAAGAAAGTTAACCCCATCAAGCAGCAGCTCCAACAGAAGGAGACAACACTAGGTCCATAGTATTCAAACTTAAGCCACATCAAAAACCCTCCATTTGCATGTACCATTTCTCTCACATAATCTCATCACTAGTCAACGAAAGTTTCAGCAAGCAATAATTGAAAGAAGTGATTGCAAGTCATGATCGAGCGATACACGTGGGTGTTAGCGAGTTACTCTAGCATCACATTGTCTTCTACGCGCCATCGCTACAGCTACACTAAGTTTTCCAGTGAAGAAAGTGGACGGCTATCTAGGCGTACCAATCGTAAGTGAACCAAAATCTTCTCATTATTTTGATTTAAGCAACTAAGTTCCTTACAGTTGGATTTTTGTTCTTGCTCAAGGACAACGAAAGTTTCAGCAAGCAATGTTTGAACAAAAGAAGGTTTGAGAATATTAGGGTGGCCGATTTGCGCCTCTACTTGCAAAAAAACAAGCTACTAGTAAATATTCTCAACCGTGCCCTGCGGACAGAGCGTAGTAGTAACGCGGGATGTAAAACCTGCGCTACTACTAAGTGGATAGTTATAGCGGAGGTGCGATATCCCATGCTACCATTAAGCGTGTCACCCCAATCCCATGCCATCGAGATGCCTTCCACCTCCTCTCGTCTCCTCTGCCGTCCACCCCCGATTGTGATTGTCGTTCTTCTCGAATCACTATCGTCCATGTCTCTCCCTCTCTCCGACCAAACCCAACCCACCCACCGC
>NW_025232989.1:0-8726 GCF_018294505.1 Triticum aestivum | reverse complement strand
GAGAGAGAGAGAGAGAGAGAGAGAGAGAGAGAGCATGGGTGACGCTCAGGGTCGCGCCAACCACGGCGACTGGAGGGGTGGGAAACAAGCAATGGGAAAGAGAAGATGTGGGGAGAAAAAAACGTGCCGTTGAGGAAGTGTGTGAATGGATAAGGGCGATGTGAAGAGCAAATCTCATAACGATCCAACGCTCGGCATGCGAGGGATTGGTCGATCAGGATCATCTCCCAATTACTTTGTTCTGTTACAGGCAAGCCATTACCTTTCTTATGGAAAAAATATCAAAATGTTCTTTGCATCTTTGTTATGATTGGGTAACCTTGTGAACTTGCCCAAATCTCACTGCTCGGCTAACACGCTCCCCCAACTAGCACGGTCCCAACTCACCGTTCGAAAAATGTGATTTTTCTATTTTTGTACTTTCCACTATAGGAAGCAATCCGTTTCTTGCAATTTTAAAAAGATGCACTACTACTAACTTTCAGAAAATAACAACTAGGTTTCAACTTTCTAGAATTTGAACTTCCACCTTACGTAAACTTTCAGCTTTCCAAATTTGAAACTACCAAAATTTTGTGAATTTTAAACTTTTGAGTCATTTCAACATTCAAAATTGCTAATTCAACTTCCGAGTTTGAAATTTCAAAATTTTAAACTTTGTGTAATGTTGAACTTACAACATTATGGAAAGCTTACAGAAGAAAAACGTTGAAAAACAAAAACACACACATTGGTGGGGCCAAATAGCAAAAAAGCAAGGGATAAGAATTAGGTTCCTGTCCCCCTCCCCCTACTCATCCCGCACATGCGGATGCGCTGTCCAGCAAATGGAATATGCAGTACGCCCACTCCTTGACAAAACTTGTCCACTCCCTATGTCGGAATGCTTTGTGCCATGCCGACCACGACCATGAGCGGATTCCGGAGGATGTAATTTCATTTGTATCATAGAGGGCTACCATTGCCATCTTCTTCTATATGTTTGGTTACTATTATGATATGCTACATTATTTTGCATTGAGCCATGCTACTTTGCTTCTGTGTTTGGAACCCTTTTAAGGCGTGTTTTAGTTATCTTGCTGGTGTGCCCGTTATTACCTACCAAATATTTTTCATGACATAATAAGTGTGAATCTGGATATATTGTGTGGATAATATTTTGGTAGTTATGTGTTAACGTGTCCTAACATTCTTCGGCATGTCCACATGACAATCAGTTCATGTGCCTTCCTGGCACGTCACGGCTGGTGTGATGTGCCACCTCGAATAGGCCCATTCTACATGGTGCTTCTCACTCTATAGATCATGTCTCTCATGCCACATACTCTGCTCTTCTCTATCCCTCCCTCTGCCCCTCCTCCTCTCCCTTTCATGAAAAACATTATCTTCCGGTAGCGCCGACACTACTCTGGAAAGCCATCCTATAAGGACGGGCCCAACAATGCCCATTAGTGAGTGGTTCATCGGCCATTCACTAATTTCTAGTTAGTGGAGAGTAACAAACCACTTCTGGTCATGCGGTCGTCAATCGAGATTAAAACAAAACATAGGGAATTGGCCAAGGACTGGAAGAGAGACATGACCTGTCAACAATTTGTCCTGGTATGTGTCATCGCCATCCTCTTGTGTCATTAATTATAGTGTTTGATACGGATCCATGGCCTCAATATCGTGGTTGTTTAGCCTCTACTCCTGGATTCTAATCTTCGTGTGATTAATGGTGTGTTGTTCAGAGAAGGCATGGAACAGGGGTCTTGACAAAGAAAAAGAAAACTAGGGAAACACTCAAAGAATACTAGAATCAGGGTATCTCGATGGAGAGGGATGCCCACCAGAAGCAACACCCTCGACCTGTAATCACTGACCTGGGCGACTTTGTGGTCAATGCAAAAGTTAATACCGTCGTCATCTAGGTGGCAAAGCAAGGGTGGAATAGCAAGCTCCACCTCCTCGGCCAGCTCATGGAGCTATTGGAGATGATGACCTGCTGGTTTCCACAGATTTGACAACATTGAGGAGCTGGAGGGGTGACTCAAGGTGAATTCTTCAGAGGTGTTATCTGTGGAGAAGAGAGAGAAAAGGGCATGATGCGGCGAGCAATCAACACAGGGAGTGCAGATGTATGTCTATGGAAATAGGTCGAGTTAGACAAATGTAATGGTGGCTAGATAAGGAATTAGTTTTACTAGGAATGTATTTTTTTACTTATCAGTCGGGGCTAGGCTTTTCTTGGGTCATGATTTCAATGAAGGGACAATGATGTAGGCACTGATAGGATACATTTTTGGTCCATCACCGGTGTCCTCCGTCGTCGATAACAATGCATCTGCGATGGGCCACATATTTGGCCCATCACTAGTACATATTTTCATTCAATATGGATTGTTCCTTCTAGTCACCATTGGCGGCAATCCCATTGTCCATTATTGTTAAGTGCACTTTTTCCGTTTCGTTAGTGATGACCGATCATGAGATGGGTATAGTAGTGTAGTGCACCATAGTTTCTTTGATATCATGACCAAGTTGTCCTATGCCTAGGGACATATCAATCATCCCTAACCGATATTCCACTCAGATCTTGTTTTTGATGAATAATTAGATCTAGAACAATGCCTTTATTTCATTAGTTCCAAGCACTGAATACCTTGAATATTATCACTAATGTGAGTACAACTAGTTTATAATGAAGACGATATGTGGGATATTGATTTGTATTCCTTACAAACATCAGTTTTATCATCGATGTTATATGCTACCAAAGCTCTTACAATTGTGTCTTAGTGTGATTGACTGCCTATCTCTCAACATGAGAGAGAGAGAGAGAGAGAGTTGGTATATTGCCTCATGTTCACATTGGCCACTCAAAATGGAATTTCTAATCATTTTTCCATAACTATATTCATATGTGGGTTGTTTGAGCTAAAATTCCATCTAGTCAACTTTGTGCAACGTCAATGTCAGAGCTACATCTTAGGGTACGCGAGAAGACAATAGGTCAAGAATCATGTTGGCCCATGAGACAATATATCATTTATGTTGTTCGCCATGGATGATGGCGCCGTGGGTCGTATGAGAGAAGGTGGGGGCGCATGTTTGGATTCCAAATGAGTTGAAGAGTTAGAATTGGATGATCGACGAAAAGGGTGAAATAATTAACATGACTAAGTGTTGGAGGGACACAAGATATGGAGGTCACCAACTGGATGAATGTGAATGGTGGCTATGTAACCGATCACGGGAGTTTGATCTTTCATGTAATTCAAACTCACATCCTAAATGGGCATTGGGCTTCATGCGGCTACTAATTCATGGTCAAGCTAAGTGATCTATGTTGCAAAGGTCGGAGGACATGGAGCGAATAGTTGTCAATATGGCTCCACACATTTAAATTAAGGGTTACAATATGCAAGACAGAGAAGGTGATCTCTAGGTATCCTATCTAGTAAAGCTCATAAAGATAGGAGACACCAAAATTAAAGGATAATTATTTGTGCATCAAATGGAGGATTTTAACATACATCAACTATCCTTCATATAATTCAAACCCACATCCTACATGGGAAATGGGGTTCATTGCGGCTACTACTTCATGGTCAAGCTAACTAGTCTATGTTGCAAAGGCCGGAGGAAGATGACATGGAGTGAAAAGTTGTCAATGCCTTTGTATCAGATTCAATTGTCAAGAAACATATGTCCTCACATGGGTTTCTTAATTGATTATGTAGTAGTTCAAATTGATTATATATGCCACTATGTAATCTTCCTTTCACACTTTGTGTCCACCTTTTAGCGAGGCACAAATTTGTTACTTCTCTAAACTAATATCGTTGTGCCCATTTGTTTGAACAAGATAATGGAAAGGGAACTAATATCATTCTCTATATTTAGATGAACATAAGTGGAGTCCAGGATATCATAAACCTTCAATATTACCGATAATTTTCGAACCAGGGGTCAAGCTCCATCCACCCCGTGCATCATCTATGGTCACATATGGTGTATTGCCTACTCTAAACCAAATGAGTATTTCATAATGACACGTGCTAGTGGGGACGAATGGTATGGCTTGTTATCTCAAGGAGAGACTACATGCCCTAATAATCGACATTATGAAATTACCTACCTTCTATCGAAAGTCTAACCCAAGTCATTGAAGATGCGACATTGCAATTCTACAATTCCAAGTAGTCGGTATTAGACAATTGAATGTACCCTATGTTGTAAATTTGATAATGACATGTACAAAAAAAGAGGAGTGATTTGGCATTTCATGTCAAGGAGACACGGTAATCCCAAACAATCAGACATTGCGAACATAACTGCCTCCGTAGCCCCAAACCCAAATTGAAAGACGTGCCTTCAAATTCCACCTCAATGCTATCTCTAGGTCCTTAATGTAAGGTACTAAAATGTGCCCCATATATATGGCGAATTTGATAATCACATGTACTAATGGGGAGAAGCGAGGTGGCACTTTGTGTCAAGGATAGACGATGTGCCCAAGTAACTGTATTTGTACTAAGTGCCTCCATCGAGTCGAGCACAAGTTGGCATAGATGTGACAATTCAATTCCACCACTAGGATATCTGCATGTCATCTATATTACAAAACCAAATGTGCGCCCATATAGTAACTTGCTATATTGAATGCATTTTGCTAAGGTTTTGTATACCAATTACTGTAAGGGTAATGTCTCACACATCAGCAACCCTTATGGGAAGGATAACCATTTTGAATTTAGTGTCGAGTTTACCTTGCCAATTTTGGCAACCGGAATCTGTGATGGATTCAACCAACCATTTATGGTTGGTGTGTTATTTATGTCCATGTATTCTTGCCAAGTTGAATCTGAATTGGCTTCTTTGAGACACTCATGCCAATATTATGAGTTTACAGGAAAGCTAATTATTTGCATTGGAATAAGCCGAACTCATGGCCTAAGAGATACTTGTACAACCAGTTGAGTTGGACCATTCAATGGGTATGTCGTCTCTTGAATTCATGATGTTAACCGGTAGTTCCCTAAAAGCTTTAGCTGGTGAAGAAGCTTGTACAATATATTTCAACACACCCCTCATGTCTAGGCTCTTCTGAAGCCTAGATGAGCCTAGTCGTGGGATTGATGTAGGATATTTATTAATAGTGCATTTACTAGGTCCTGAAGTTGAGTCCTCTTTTCCTTGTACCATATCAATTTCCCACCACACGTCGTACCTTTGTCGTTTTATTTTTTCCCTTATATTCTGGGTGACAGTTTGACAATAGATTTAACTGACAAAATATAATTTACATGTAACAAAAATAATATCATTGGTAACTTCTTTCAAATATGAATCACTTCTTTCAAATATGAATCTATCAGCATAATTTTTATGACATATAACTTATATTTTGCTAATCAAATAAAAGGTCAAAGTTTAGCTCAAAATATAAAGGGGACTAATTAAACTGGACAGAGGTAGTAACTAGTAAACTTAAAGCGGGTGACCAATTGTGGCCAGTATATTTAAAGAGTCACCTCACGTCCATCATTTAGGGGCGTATAATGCCCTGGGTCGACAACAAACTTTATCGTATGTACTTAAATTCTAATGAAAATTTATAATTGAGTAGCAATTTTGTATGTCAAAGATATTTCGCCAATGAAAATAAGGGCTCAAATGCTACTAGTTGGCCCTGATAAAATAAAATGGGCTAGGTAGGAATCTTGAACCAAAGCACACACAACCAATCACTCAAGTTGTCTTTTTCCTCCCATGTTGGTTCCTCTGCGGTTCGACATGGGCAGTTACAAGGACAACAGATTATCTTCACACACCAAGTAGAGCGAGGGATCAAATCCAATAAAGCACCACATACCCCCTTTGATATTCCAATTTGAATGTCCATATGGTACAATGAGTTGTATCAGGGAAGATTACCACATATCATATACATTAATGAATTGGTTATCATGCATACAAGGACAAAAGACTATTTCTTCAGAGAAAATTATTCTGACAATATGTTGTCCTTTTGTGTAAAAACAATATTTGTCTTTCTTATGTTATAAGCAGTTTGAAATATATATTTTGAAGAAGTGTTAGCAATCAGCTACTGATAGGTGCTACTTTTTTCTTTTTCTTAGGGATTTTATTATTGCCTTATCAATCATTTTATTCATGGCATAACTGGATACTCTTGGGACAAGAATTGTTGACCTTGCTGGTTGCTGCCAGTCGATATGTTTTCACACTGGAGATCACATACGCGTAGTAATGTTTTCTTATAGGGCCGGCATATATTGTTCCAACTCTGCACTTGCGCTTAGTTGTCCATCTAAATTTGGTGTCTTCCTTAGTATATGTTTGTTGTGGATGCATTTATCTCAGAGCTAAGGTATACTCCGTTAGCTAAGTTTAATCATAGACTGATGTGCTTACCATGTTATGAAAATTAGAAAGCTCTGTACTTACCAAAATGAAGTTACGGAAGCCGAGACTGTGAAATACACATCATGCGGTACGCCACAAACCGAAGGGTCTCAGTTATTTCCAACTTTTGAGCCATGCTACAACGTGTTCATCTTAGAATTATCTAATACGTCTAGCGAGGTTATTTTCATAGGTTGGTAGTACGAGTGTTTGATTGCTAGGGGTAGGACTAGGTATCACTTTGTAGCGGCTGGGGGTACAGGTGGGGAAACTAGTCAAGTTTTTCTTTTCCGAAAAGTTTGTTCATGTCTACATCTTTACTTCTTTTCGATGTAAAGCGTTGTAGTATTTCATCTCATCTGACATTGAACTATACTTGCAGAGCAAGCGCACGGTGGAAGACACTACATTAAGCCAAGAGGAAGGCCCAGACCACGCCGTGCTCCTCGTTGCGAGCTTGAGTTTGGACGGTGGTGATTCATCTAAAGGTTAAGGTGTTTGCCGTGGATACTGAATAAGGAGTCTGGCAAACAATTAGTAATAATATGGATAAAACATTGCCATGTTTGCAATAGCATTACAAAACATGATGTTGACATTTTGATGTCCATTGCTGTTCTCGTTATGTTTCTCGTGGTGGCTTGCTGATTCGCAGTTTCGTACTTGAAACTATTGTTTTGTTTTGGTAAATGCTGTGTGTCAATGCTCCTGCAGGTTTGCACTGAATGTGTCATTGCTTGAAACTTGAGGGCTGGAAGTTGCGAACTTGCAATTTAAATTTGTAATTCAGCACAGAACTTAATAAACGCTTTCCAAGACCATTCGACGTAGGACGTCACTTTTTCTGGACCAAGTCCTGAACTCATGTTAGGTACGTCTGAAGTTCCTTCTGATGTTGGGTAACCACTGCATATTCTTCTTCCAAAGTCGTATGTCCCCATACGCGACGTCTACACTCGTTCCCATCATATATCTCAAACATCCGCGAATGTGAGAGGTTGGACAGGAGGACGGCAACGAAGGCAGCACAGACTCAATTCATGCAAATTACAATGTACTTCTTCAAGCATGCAGGATTGCTCATCACTATTTGTAAGTGAAGCGTACATCCCAAGATGTACGTTCATATCTGCTACCGATAAGTGAAGCGCACGTCCCAAGATGTACGTTCGTATCTGCTACCGATGAGACGAAGAACCTGTGATGCAATGCTGTGGTCGGTGTCGTTTGTCTCCTGCCGCACCTAAAAAAGCCTCACCACCAACCTAGAGAGTATCTCGGTTCCTCTGTGCTACTCCGGCCACACATATACGGGCGCAGGGGCAAATATGACATCAAGGGGCCCGACATATCAAATTTTGAAATATTTGGATTACAAAACACTACTGGAGTCCGCTTATTTGCCAAATAACTACAATACTCCACGAAGGCCGCTTTACACTCGGCAAAGACTTTGTGGAGTGTTGCACTCGGCAAAAGGTGCTCGGCATGCACCCTTCAGGAAAAGCGGGGTTTGACGAGTTCCTTTTCTTGGGCACTTCTTGCCGAGTGTCAAATGGGGCTGCTCGGCAAAATAAAATGCCTAACGTTCAGCTAACGGATACGGTGCTTGTCAGGTGGTAGTATGTTTGTCAAGTTCGAGCCCAACTCGGCAAAGATACTTAGCTGAATTAAAATAAAAAGGACACTGACTTTGGCAGCCATTATCTAAATCTAGACGCCAGTGGGGCGTGGTGCAACTTGTCCTGGACCTCCTGGCGCGTACACCACGCGGGCGCCCCAACGACGGTGCGGTCACGCCTCTTGGGGGTGGTTGCCAACGATGGCAGAGGCAGCGGACCACCACTACGGTTGCTCTTAAACATAGTCGCCCTTCAACGCGCTATCCACCCTGGTGGTGTGACCTCCTACGGCGGTGGCTCCCCATATCTTTGCTGCTCTAGTAGCTTGTAACCTCCTCGTTGACTATGCTTGTAGCGTGCCGTGGAGCACCAAAGCCCTCTGATAAGCAGCTCGCGTGAGGCGCGTGTATGGGAAGCCCTAATTAGGCCATGGCCTCTGCTCCTAGGAGCGAGGGGCATCGTGCGGCCAGCTAGTTGGGCAATCCTCACCGTGTTTTGCTGCGGGGGAGGAACGCAGCCGCGGCGATATGGGGTGGAGAGAGAGAGAGAGAGAGAGAGGACGCTTGGGGTCGCGCCATCCATGCCGCCTCGATGGGAGGAGGGGAACAAGCAATGGGAGAGACCAGACTGTTGGGGCTAGACCCTAAACACTAGCTAGCCCTAGCTCGTGCTCTCTCTCTCTCTCTCTCT
>NW_025232988.1:0-8727 GCF_018294505.1 Triticum aestivum | reverse complement strand
CAACTAAACGTAGGCTTTTACCTTCATCGAAGGGGCCGAACTAGTATAAAACTCCCGTGTCCCTTGTCCGGTTTAACCCCTTCAAGCTAATCCGTAGTGATGGCTCCACGACTAAGTCCTTTCATGAGGACATCTGACGTGTTAATTCCACGACAGTTGGCACCCACCAGCAATTGCGCTCCAGAGTGATGATTGCCTGACCAGCGTTAATCTGGTCTGAAGAATGCAAAACTTCTGAAACCCGGCGCACCCAATGAGTGGTTGACTCGTTCTCCCCTTGAACACAGGCATCCAGATCCACAATAGACATGGGCTGTTTGCAGGTGTCTTTGAAATTGGCTATAAACCGGGCCTTCAACTGATCCCACGATTCGATGGAGTTAGCTGGTAAATTTTTCAACCATGTACGGGTTGTCCCTTCCAACATCATCGTGAAATACTTAGCACAAGCCGCTTCATCCACGTCCAGCATCTCCATTGCCATCTCATAACTTTCAATCCATGCTTCTGGTGGTTAGTTCTGCTCCCTTGGGTGACATAATTCAAAACAGGGAAGCCGCTGGCCGGGTTGCAAAATGGGCAATTGAGCTTGGTCCCCACGGTTTGAAGTATGTGCCTTGAACAGCCATCAAATCCCAAGCACTTGTGGATTTTATCAATGATTGGACTGAGTTGCAAGCACCAAAGGACAAACCGGATAATACATACTGGACTATTCACTTTGATAGATCCAGGCAATTGGAGGGCTCGGGGGCTGGAGTTGTCCTTACTTCCCCTCGAGGTGATAAAATTTGCTATGTTCTCCGCTTGATGTTTCCCTGTACTAACAATGCAGCTGAGTACGAAGCTTTACTCCATGGTCTCCGGGTGGCTAAAGAGATGAACTTAAGTCGAGTTCGTTGTTTTGGAGATTCTGATCTGGTGGCTCAGCAAGTTTCTGGTACTTGGGATTCTAAGGATCCACTCATGGCGGCTTACGGACGTGAGGTGGATATTGTGGCGGGTCACTTCAAAGGGTATCAGGTTTAGCACATCGATCGACGCAAAAACGAAGCGGCAGATGCTTTAAGCCGGCTTGAATCTCAGCGTAAACCGGTACCTCCCAATACCTTTTTAGATATCTTGCATAACCCGTCTGTTAAGTTGCCTATAGAAGAGGATTTGGTTGTTCCTGATCTGGAGGCTCAATTGGTGGCTGCTTTACATGTTGTGCCGGATTGTACGGTTCCATACCTGGCGTATATGAACCGGGGCGAGTTACTAGATGATGAAGTCCTGGCTCGGCAGATAGTCCGACGATCCAAGTCAATGGTTATTCACAATGGCGAGTAACATTGATGCAGCGTCTCAGGTGTATTTCAGCGTTGTGTTTCTCCGGAAGAAGTCCAAGAGATCCTACGGGAAATTCATGAAGGAGATTGTGGTCATCATGCCGGTTCAAAGTCCCTGGTTGCAAAAGCCTTTCAACATGGGTTCTACTGGCTGACAACTCATGCTGATGCGGAGGATCTGGTAAAGCGATGTGATGCTTGTCAAAAGTTTTCACGCAGAGCTCATGTTCCGGCTCAAGAACTACGGATGATTCCTATCACTTGGCCGTTTGCCACTTGGGGGCTTGATATGGTGGGACCCTTTAAGCGTTCCAAGGATAAGAAGACCCACCTATTGGTGGCGGTTGATAAATTCACCAAGTGGGTTGAAGCGGAGCCTGTCAGTAGTTGTGATGCGGCTACAGAGGTTCAGTTTCTCAAAAAGATTATCTTCCGCTTTGGCTTTCCACACATCATCATCACAGATAATGGCACAAACCTTTCTAAAGGTGAGATGGAAGTTTTCTGTCAAAGAGAGCACCTCCGGCTTGACTTAGCATCTGTGGCGCACCCTCAGTCCAACGGTCAAGCAGAGAGAGCCAACCAAGAAATTTTGAAGGGTATCAAACCCCGGCTCATGATTCCCTTGAAGCGGACGCCGGGTTGTTGGGTGGAAGAGTTGCCTTCTGTCTTATGGAGCATCAACACCAGCCCCAATCGATCAACTGGATACACACCTTTCTTCATGGTGTACGGGGCAGAGGCAGTCCTTCCAAGTGATATTCGTCATGACTCGCCCTGGGTTCCTAATTATGTTGAAACGGACAACGAGCAAGCACGCCAAGAGGCGCTGGACCTGTTAGATGAGAAACGGGACATGGCTTTGGCTCGATCGATGGTTTATCAATAAGACCTGCGGCGTTACCACAGCCGCCGGGTTAGGACAAGAACCTTTCAAGAAGGCGACTTGGTGCTTCGGCTCATCCAGGATCAGACCGACATGCACAAATTATCCCCACCTTGGGAAGGGCCCTTTGTGGTCAGCAAAAATCTGCACAACGGATCATACTACCTCATTGACGTTCGAGATAACTCACGCAGCTCTGAGGAGGAGACCCGGTGGCCATGGAACATAGCTCTCCTACGGCCTTACTACACTTGAGCCCTAGGCTTTTCTTATGTACATATTTCGACAATGTATATATTATGATCAATAAAGTAAACTAGCATCCTTGCTATAAGCAGGGCCTCTGCAGTTTTTTCTCAAGTATCCTTTGAGTTACATGGGGGCTTCAGCTGGCAAAGCGGAGTACTACCTGTTAAACCGGCTATCATGCCACAATACAACTTGGGAGCTTCACACCCAAGGGGCCAAAGAGAGTCTGGATGCTATGCACAACTCAAACATAGGCACCCAATGAGCACAGCTCATCATGTTACTTGGGCGCTCTTTGTGTCAAATACCAAAGAGTTTGAAAGGACCCTTGTAGCTGGGTATCAACCCACGGCTTGGAAGCCTGGTATATTTACCTAAAACCCCGGGTTAACCTGCCTTCATCAAGTAAGCCACTCCTATCCAGGTAATCCTGACATGACCCTCCAAACGTTTGACAGTTACTCTCATTGAGACCCTGAACTTGTCAAAGTTAAAACGGTGATTAGTTAGTTGGAGGCCCATCTTAAAAGGCTTTGTCAAATGGTTTAACTCAGTGGCCTGGCAGCCCATGAAAAGCCTCGAATTTGGGCCTGGCAGCCCTCGAAAAGCCTCGAATACAAGTTTTATTTGCTTTTGCTTTTTGCAAAGTTTTATCTCTTTTTTTGATCAAATTCTATGTTAAACCGGTGTCTATGACCCGGTATGGCTTTTCAGTCTTATTTACCGGTGTTTCTTAAACCGGCTTGGCTTTGACTAATTGTCGCCAGACCTTATTATCAAACCGGAGTTTCATAAACCGGCCTGGCTTTGACTACTTGTCGTCAGTTTTGATCATCTGAGGTTCATTGTAACCCGGCATGGCTTATTATACACCATCAGTACATGATGGAGTTATTCAAAATTCCAGACTTGGGTTTTCACCCTTGTTACATTTAAAGTTGGTCAACCGACTAACATGATATCACATCACAGGTATGAGTTATTTCATATTTCATAAGGCTTGATTATAAATTAGGCTTTATCTTGGGCATTATGACCCGTCCGGCGGTAAACCGCCAGGACAATTCTTTTTATGCAGAAATAGGGATTGCATACTATGATATATGAGCCAACATTGAAATTTTCATGACGGATCACATAAAGTATTTCCCACTGCACGATGGCAGCAGATCAAAGTATTTTTGCTACCCTATTACAAGGCACTTCACGGCCCAAAATAAGGAATTGTCTTAAACCGGACAGTTTCTGCAAATGAACTGGATTGCCGGATCTAGCGTCATTGCCATGTTGACGTGAAGTGGATGGGTCATCTGGCGTCGGTTCAACCTCCTCCTCCCCATCTAGTGGCTGGAAGTCATTGGTGGTCCAATCAATCCGGGTTAAGGCCTGAAAGACAACCTCTTCACTTATAAGATCAGTCGGATCAATGTCAGGAGCGTAAGTGCGCTTACGGGTTGGCGGAATAAGATTTTGCACTTCCGGAATGACAGCCTCAACCCATTTGTTGTCAGCATCATAGAAGGACCGGTGAACCGCCAAGTTTGCTTCATCTGCCAACTGACTCGCCAGAGGACGCATTTCCCTTGTCAGACGTTTGAGGGCGTCGTTATCAAACACTGCCCCATTTTCTTGTTCACTGGGGAAACCCTTGGCAATATCGACCGGATCAAGGTCAGCTATCCATGCCTTGGCTCGGGTAAGTGCTATCAAAGCGCCAGCCCTGGCGGCGAATCGCTTCACCTCTTCTATCTAAGCTGGCGTCATAGATAACCTGGCCAGCGTGTCCTTGATCAGAGTTGGGGTCGCATTGTCATAAGAAGTTGCACTAATAACCCGTTGGGCACTGGTATACAGCTGTTCAATTAGCGTATAAGCGGCCTTGAGCTTCATCCGTATATCAGAGCCCAGATGAGCAATGCGGCTACCTACAGCGGTTTAAGGATTTCATGTTAAACCGACAAAATTTCAAAGCGGAACATTCACAAAAGCTTTGACAAACAATACTTACCAAATATTGCGGAAGTCATGGCATTGACTTGGCGCTTTAATCCAGTAAGCTCTTCCGTCACCGGTTTAAGAGCCGATTCAGCGTCTTTTGCCCGCTTGAGCAATCCGGCCTTCTCGGCATCCCAGTTGGCCCGCTCAGACTTGAACCACTCTTTGAGCTGCTCCATGGTGGTTAAGGCGGTTTTCAATTCATCCCTGACCTTGGTGGTTTCTGCTTGTTGGGATTTCAGATTTTCCTGAAGATCGGCAATCTGAGAGACGTGTTGATTTATTTCACTCTGCAACAGTAAGAAGAGCATGTCAATACCTTTTGAAAGTCCCAAACATATAACCAGTTATACACTTGGCACTTGGGGGCTAATGTGGATCACTTTTTTCTACTGATTATTGAAGTCCCACGGATTAATACAAGTTTTAATCATGGCACTTGGGGGCTAATGTGTGTTTGATAAAAAATACACAAGGAAAATCAAACAAAGTACATTATGGAATATACAAAGTCCCAGTTTGACTTTCTACAGATAAACCGGCCCTTGGGGGCTACAATGCAATGACGGTACAGAGTAAAGGATCGACCGGTTTACCTCGTAGCGCTCCTTCATCAAATTAACCAAACCGGCCTCATAGTCTCGGCTGGTGAAGAGACGGTTTAAGAAACCGAAATGAAGGTCTTGGGCAGATAAATCAGCATAGTGTGACAAGTCGGTTTTACTTTTCCCCTTGTTCATAAACGCAAATTCATCCTTGGCGGAATGCTTGGACAAAGCGACTAGATTGCCTCGGGTGGTATATGCCGTGCCGGTAATAACAACATCATCGTCCTTGGCAGGGCTTGACGGATTGACATTCTCTTTAGCAGGGCTTGGCGCTTTGGCAGCAGGGCTCGGCGGTTTGGTAACAGGGCTTGGCGGATCAACAGTTGGACTTGGAGGGGTGGCGTCAGGAGTTGATGTATCAACCTGTGTCTCCGGTTCAGCTTCTGGCGGATTAGCATCAATGCCTGGGTTTTCTGGAGCAGAGTGATCTATGGCAATCTTAGGATTTTTGCCCTCATTCTCTGGGGTCTTCTCCGGATTAACATCATTAGTATGGCCACTGGTGTTGTCTTTCTTACTCAATCGAGCCTTGGCGCTACAACATCCAAAGTTAGAATATGATAAACCGACGCGTGAAGAAACAACTTAAGGAATAGTGTACTTACCCAGCGACGGTCTTGATGGGAGGCAGCTGAGTGGTTGATGAACCGCCAAACGAGTTGGAAGATGCCTGATAATTCGGATCAGACAGGTTGAGTGGGCATCGGAAGAAACCCTTCAAAGGATAAAGTTTTTCAGGAGAACAAGTCACCTCTGGACGACGTTTCCGGGTTGGTGTGTCTGGTAAACCGGACGAAGTGATCTGCTGGCCACTGTGCCGGGTTGTGCGATGTTCTGCAGCTTGCTGTGTCTTTAAAGAAAATTTTGGATCCAAATGAGCAAGGGGGTGAGATTGTTTTACTTTCCGAACCGTGCGGCGAACTCTTTGAACCGGCACAAGATCTGAATCGGAAGAAAGAGTGATTACCTCAACAGGATCTGCGTGGCTGGCCTCAGCGTCATCCTGAGAATAATCATTGTCAATAAGATGTACGAATAAGGAACCAAGCGAGTCAAGTTCTACCTCTGCGTCTGATTCCTCATCTTCTGGCGGATCAGAAGACTCGGCGGTTTTCTTCTTGGAAATCTTCTTGGTGTCCTTAGTCTTTGCACGAGGAGCTCTGGCCAGTTTAGTCCGCTTCCAGAAGGAGTTGTTGGCCTGTGACATGAAGGCAAAGAAATATTAGCACATAAGTTAAAGCGGAGGCGGATCAGTAAATATTAAAATAAACTTTACCGCTAGCGGTGGATTGGAGACGCAGAAAGGCGGCAACCCGGTTTGACTGCATACAGTGATTGCTTCATCGAGCATCTTCTTCACCGATTCAGTAACTTCAAGATCCGTCATTACTACTTCATGATAGCGTTGAGGGTCTTTGACGTTGCCAGTGTATTCATGCATCAATCCGGGGCGGCGGCTTAAAGGAAAAATGCCCCAAGATACCCAGCAGTGGACAAGGTCAATGCCCGTCAAACAGTTGGCCATGAGAGCCCGGAGCTTGGCGATTTGAGGTGCAAAGTTTTTCCGTTCCACGGCAGACAAGCGTAAAGGTAATGGGTGACCGTTGCTAAGCCGGTGGGGACGGTAACCCGGCAGAGGATTTTCTCCATCAGGGGCAGTGTTCCGGCAGTAAAACCAAGTCTGGTTCCAATCTTTAGGATGGCTATGATGTTTGGCATGTGGGAAGTCAACTTATTTCCTCTTCTGAATTGAAACGCCACCAAGCTCTGTGTTGGGACCATCAGAGAACTCTGTACGACGGTTCAAGTGGAAAAAATCCCAGAACAACTCCACAGATGGCTCTTCTTGGAGGTAAACTTCGCAGAAGACTTGAAAGTTGCATATATTGGACACGAAGTTCGGTCCAATATCTTGTGGATGGAGCTGGAAGCTTGCGAGGACATCCCGGAATTTTTTTGATCCGGGCGGGCTGAATCCCCGGTCTAAGTGTTGCATAAAGACAATCACTTCTCCCTTCTGAGGTGTAGGTGGGCATTCAGAGCCCGGAACTCGCCAGTGAAGTACCCTCTTGGAGGCTAAAGCGCCAGTGGTGACATAACCGTTGATTTGTGTCTCCGTAATCCGGGACGGAACCCAATTGCAAGCAGAGAAGTGTTTCGTCATCTCGGAAAGGAAAACTGAAAGGAAAAATAAAAAAGCCGGTTTACAAATTAAACGGTTTAAGTGTATTATTCAGTGTTAAACCGGCGAGTTGTGGTTCAAAGTCAGTTGGCGGTTTAAGAGAGGGCTAATGGTATGTGGCGGATTGGTTATCAGAGGCACGAGATTTATGCTACGGTTGAATCAAAAAAGCTATGACAGAAGTGAATACGAAGTGACTAGGGATGAACACCTATGAACGCAGGTGAAAACAGGAGCCCTAAAATATAGATCTAGGGTTATGAGGGAGAAACTTACCAGATGCGCAGGACAGCGGAGGAACGCCGGAGATCTCTGGTACAACCAAGTTGATGCAGCGGCCTTTGTTGACGCAGCGTTCGAAGGTCGAGGGCGGCGGTGGAGCTTCAGAGCCGGGGCGTCGCGAGGAAGAAGAAGTACGGAAGGGGAAGAAAAGAAAGGGCCCCTGGGTCTATTTATAACAGGGAAAGGAGATAAAGACCGGCGCTAAAATCGAGGAGCCCAAAGCGGCAAGTGGCGCAGTTGTTGCCTCGATTTCCAGGATGACATTAATGAAGGGAATCTTTTATTTGTTTTTTACATAAATGACTTCATGATGATCCGTTGCTGTATCCAAAAGATGACGTCATGGCGGTTTAACAAGGTTTATGAAACAGGGCGTCATGGCGGTTTACGAGAAGCAAAGGAAGATGTTCACATGGTTTTTTAAGTACTGAAGATTGACATGAATAAATTCAAATCACTCTGGGGCCTAATGTTAGGGATATAACTATTGAGTATAAACCGCCCAGGAGGGGCCGGTTTACGCTCAAACGTATTGAAGCCCATGAAGACTCAGAAGATGGCGTTTTACTATGAAGCTTAGAGGCCCAGAGCCTAGTGGCGGATTAGGGCCCATAATAGCAAACCGCCATGGTTATGTAAACTTGTGTTGTAAGTTAGGAAAGAAGAGACCAAGCCGAACCCTTGTATTAATCAGCCTCGGGACTCTGTAGACCGACCGGGCGTCAACCTGTGTATATAAAGGGACGACCCGGCGGCGGTTCAGGGACAACAAACAACAATCGAGACTCAGGCAAAGCATATTTGCACCCTGGTCATCGAAACCCAATCAATCCCATCACAACTAGACATAGGCTTTTACCTTCATCGAAGGGGCCGAACTAGTATAAAACTCCCGTGTCCCTTGTCCGGTTTAACCCCTTCAAGCTAACCCGTAGCGATGGCTCCATGACTAAGTCCTTTTATGAGGACATCTGACGTGTTAATTCCACGACAGTGGGGATTCAATGGGTAGCATAAAAAATCTTCTATGTGGTGTAGGCTAATCTGCGAAAGGAGTGTCTACGGCGCCTCTGGTTCCTCTTATACAACTCTGTTATGGAATACTTCATGTTGGTGCATGAAGGCGTATATGAATAGGAGTCGGTCGTAGTGTTGTTTCACACACATTGTAGAGTGTTCGCACTTTTCCTTGTG
>NW_025232987.1:5609-8728 GCF_018294505.1 Triticum aestivum | reverse complement strand
ATCCGAACTGCCTCTTCTTTCTTATGGGCCAACAGGGGAAACGCACTAGCCACAAGGGGCTATTGCGCCCCCCATATGGGCCGGCCTAAGGAGGATAAGGAAAAGGGGAGAAGGGAAAGGTAAGTGTGGATTAGGATTCCCACTTCCTTCCCTCTCCCCCCTTCTTTCCTTCCTCCTACGACAACATGGCAGGGGGCGCGGCCAAGGGAAGGAGCCCAAGAAGGATTTGGACCTACTTGGGGTGCCCCTTGGCCTCTTCCCTCTCCCTTCCACCTATATATATGAGGAGGGGGCGCCTAGCACACCCCAGATCAATTGTTAGCCGTGTGCGGCGCCCCCTCCACCGTTTACACCCCTGGTCATTATTTTCATAGTGCTTAGGTGAAGCCCTGCGGAGATCACTTCAGCATCACCGTCACCATGCCGTCGTGCTGACGGAACTCATCTACTACCTCGACGTCTTGCTGGATCAAGAAGGCGAGGGACGTCACCGAGCCGAACGTGTGCAGAACGCGGAGGTGCCGTGCGTTCGATGAAAGAAATATGCCCTAGAGGCATTATTAAAGTTATTATTTATTTCCTTATTTCATGATAAATGTTTATTATTCATGCTAGAATTGTATTAACCGGAAACTTAGTACATGTGTGAATACATAGGCAAAACATATAGTCCCTAGTATGCCTCTACTTGACTAGCTCGTTAATCAAAGATGGTTATGTTTCCTAACCATAGACATGTGCTGTCATTTGATGAACGGGATCACATCATTAGGAGAATGATGTAATGGACATGACCCATCCGTTAGCTTAGCATTATGATCGTGTCGGTTTCATTGCTACTGCTTTCTTCATGACTTATACAAAGTTCCTCAGACTATGAGATTATGCAACTCCCGAATACCGGAGGAACACTTTGTGTGCTGTCAAACATCACAACGTAAATGGGTGATTATAAAGATGCTCTACAGGTGTCTCCGAAGGTGTTTGCTGGGTTGGCATAGATCGAGATTAGGATTTGTCACTCCGTGTATCGGAGAGGTATCTCTGGGCCCTCTCGATAATTCTCATCACTATAAGCCTTGCAAGCATTATGACTAATGATTTAGTTGCGGGATGAAGTATTACGGAACGAGTAAAGAGACTTTCCGGTAACGAGATTGAACTAGGTATGATGATACCGACTTTCCGGTAATCTCGGGCAAGTAACAAACCGATGACAAATGGAACAACGTATGTTGTTATGCGGTTTGACCGATAAAGATCTTTGTAGAATATGTAGGAATCAATATGAGCATCCAGGTTACGCTATTGGTTATTGACAGGAAGTGAGTCTCGGTCATGTCTACATAGTTCTCGAACCCGTAGGGTCCGCACGCGTAACGTTCGATGACGATTGGTATTATGAGTTTATGTGTTTTGCTGTACCGACGGTTGTTCGGAGTCCCGAATGTGATCACGGACATGACGAGGAGTCTTGAAATGGTCGAGACATGAAGATTGATATATTGGAAGGTTATGTTTGGACACCAGAATAGTTTCGAATGAGTTTGGGCATTTACCGGAGTACCGGGAGGTTACCGGACCCCCCCCCCCCGGGGGGGGGCGGTCAATGGGCCTTCATGGGCCTTAGTGGAAATAGAGGGCAGCAAGGGAGCTGTGGAGCGTGCCCCCCCTAGGCCCAAACCGAATTGGTTTAGGGCTTGGGGGGCCGGCCCCCTCTTTCCTTCCCCTCCTAGTTGGACTAGGAAAGGGGGAAACTACTCCTAGTAGGAGTAGGATTCCCCCCTCGAGGCGCACCCTATGAGGCCGCCGGCCCCCTCCCCTTGCTCCTTTATATACGAGGAGGGGGCACCCCTAGGACACACAAGTTGACAATTGTTTTAGCCGTGTGCGGTGCCCCCCTCCACAAATTTCCACCTCGGCCATATCGTCGTAGTGTTTAGGCAAAGCCCTACGCCGGCAACTTCATCAGCACCGTCATCACGTCATTGTGCTGACGAAACTCTCCCTCGACCTCAGCTGGATCTAGAGTTCATGGGACGTCACCGAGCTGAACGTGTGCAGATCGTGGAGGTGTCATACCTTCGGTGCTAGGATCGGTCAGATCGTGAAGACGTATGACTACATCAACCGCGTTGTCATAACACTTACGCTTTCGGTCTACGAGGGTACATAGACAACACTCTCCCCTCTCGTTGCTATGCATCACCTAGAGATAGATCTTGCATGATCGTAGGAAATTCTTGAAATTACCGCGTTCCCCAATAGTGGCATCCGAGCCAGGTCTATGCATAGATGTTATATGCATGAGTAGAACAAAAAGAGTTGTGGGCGATAATAGTCATACTGCATACCAGCATGTCATACTTTGATTCGGCGGTATTGTTGGATGAGCGGCTCAGACCGACATTACGTGTACGCTTACGCGAGACTGGTTCTACCGACGTGCTTCACACACAGGTGGCTAGTGAGTGTCTATTTCTACAACTTTAGCTGAATCGAGTGTGGCTACGCCCGGTCCTTGTTGAAGGTTAAAATAGCACACTTGACGAAAAATCATTGTGGTTTTGATGCGTAGGCAAGAACGGTTCTTGCTAGAAGCCCGTAGCAGCCATGTAAAACTTGCAACAACAAAGTAGAGGGTGTCTAACTTGTTTTTGCAGGGCTTTCTATGATGTGATATGGCCAAGCATGATGTGATATAAATTATTGTATCAGATGATCATGTTTTGTAACAAAGTTATCGGTAACTGGTAGGAGCCATATGGTTGTCGCTTTATTGCATGCAATGCAATCGCCATGTAATTGTTTTACTTTATCACTAAGCGGTAGAAATAGTCGTAGTAACGATAGTTGGCGAGACGATAACGCTGCTACGATGGAGATCAAGGTGTCGCGCCGGTGACGATGGAGATCATGACGATGCTTCGGTGAGGGATATCATGAGCACAAGATGACGATGGCCATATCATTTCACATATTTTGATTGCATGTGGTGTTTATCTTTTATGCATCTTATTTTGGTTAGTACGGCGGCAACATTATAAGATGATCCCTTACTAAATTTCAACGTATAAATGTTCTCCCCGAGTATGCACTGTTGCGACAGTTCGTCGTGC
>NW_025232987.1:3935-5234 GCF_018294505.1 Triticum aestivum | reverse complement strand
GAGACACCACGTGATGATCGGGTGTGATAAGCTGTACGTTCAAATACAATGGGTGCAAGCCAGTTTTTGCACACGCATAATACTCGGGTTAAACTTGACGAGCCTAGCATATGCAGATATGGCCTAGAACACTGAGACCGAAAGGTCGAGCGTGAATCATATAGTAGATATGATCAACATAGTGATGTTCACCATTGAAAACTACTCCATGTCACGTGATGATCGGACATGGTTTAGTTGATTTGGATCACGTGATCACTTAGATGATTAGAGGGATGTCTATCTAAGTGGGAGTTCTTAAGTAATATGATTAATTGAACTTTAATTTGTCATGAACTTAGTCCTGATAGTATTTTGCAAATTATGTTGTAGATCAATAGCTCGTGTTATAGCTTCCCTATGTTTTTTATATGTTCCTAGAGAAAGATGATAGTAGCAACGATGCGGATTGGGTCCGTGATCTGAGGTTTATCCTCATTGCTGCACAGAAGAATTATGTCCTTGATGCACCTCTAGGTGACAGACCTGTTGCAGGAGCAGATGCAGACGTTATGAGCGTTTGGCTAGCTCAATATAATGACTATTGATAGTTTAGTGCACCATGCTTTACGGCTTAGAACCGGGACTTCAAAAACGTTTTTGAAACGTCACAGAGCATATGAGATGTTCAAAGAGCGGAAATTGGTATTTCAGACTCATGCCTATGTCAAGAGGTATGAGACCTCTGACAAGTACTTTTCCTAAAAATTGGAGGAAAATTGCTCAACTAGTGAGCATATGCTCAGATTGTCTGGGTACTACAATCGCTTGAATCAAGTGGTAGTTAATCTTCTAGATAAGATAGTGGTTGACAAAGTTCTCTAGTCACCATCACCAAGTTCCTGGAACTTCGTGATGAACTATAGTATGCAAGAGATGACGAAAACGATTCCCGAGCTCTTCGTGATGCTGAAAACAACGAAGGTAGAAATCAAGAAAGAGCATCAAGTGTGGATGATTAAACAAAACCACTAGTTTCAAGGAAAGGGCAAAGGGAAAGAAACGGAACTTCAAGAAGAATGGCAAGCAAGTTGTCACTTCCGTGAAGAAGTCCAAATATGGACCTAAGCCTGAAACTGAGTGCTTCTACTGCAAAGGAAATGGTCACTGGAAGTGGAACTGACCCAAATATTTGGTGGATAAGAAGGATGGCAAAGTGAACAAATGTATATTCGATATATAGGTTATTGATGTGTACCTTACTAGTGTTCATAGTACCCCCTGGGTATTTGATACTTGTTCGGTTGCTAAGATTAGTAA
>NW_025232987.1:1047-3441 GCF_018294505.1 Triticum aestivum | reverse complement strand
GAACAATGGAACGATCTACTGACTTATTGGAAATAATTCATACATATATACGGTCCAATGAGTGTTGATGCTCCTGGCGGGTATCGTTATTTTCCGACCTTCATAGATGATTTGAGCAGATATGGGTATATCTACTTAATGAAACACAAGTCTGAAACATTTGAAAAGTTCAAAGAATTTCAGAGTGAAGTGGAGAATCATCGTAACATGAAAATAAAAGTTTCTACGATCTGATCGTGGAGGAGAATATTTGAGTTACGAGTTTGCCCTTCATTTAAAAATGTGAAATAGTTTCGTAGCTCACGCCACCTGGAACACCACAGCATAATGGTGTGTCCGAACATCGTAAAAGCACTTTATTGGATATGGTGCGATCTATGATGTCTCTTACCGATTTACCACTATTGTTTTGGGGTTATGCATTGAAGACAGCTGCATTCACGTTAAACAGGGCACCATCAAAATCCGTTGAGACGACGCCTTGTGAACTGTGGTTTGGCAAGAAACCAAAGTTGTCGTTTCTTAAAGTTTGGTGTTGCGATGCTTATGTGAAAAAGCTTCAACCTGATAAGCTCGAACCCAAATCGGAGAAGTGCGTCTTCATAGGATACCCAAAGGAAACTGTTGGGTACACCTTGTATCACAGATCCGAAGGCAAAATCTTTGTTGCTAAGAATGGATCCTTTCTAGAGAAGGAGTTTCTCTCGAAAGAAGTGAGCACTACAAAAAAAAGACACATCCGTGACATTTTGGGCCGAACGAAAAAAATTTCTGTCATACATATGACACTTCTATGACGATAATTGTGACAAAACCCGGTATCATCATAGATGTGGTGGGCTCCTACTTCTATGACAAAAAATCATGACAAGAAATGGGCTTTTCGTCCTGGGCGGGCCGGAGACGCAGCTGCATGACATTCTTTGGGCCGTCCATGACGGAAAAAACCGTGGTAGAAGCGAGGGCGAGGAAAATTTCGGGGAGTTCCTGGTTACGGTGGGTGGTCGGGGGGCGAGCAATGCGCGTTTCTCTCGTACACGTACGCGCGTGTGTGCGAGGCATTGGCTCTAACTGAACCCGAGAGAGGCGTTGGGCTCTAACTGAACCCGAGCGATTGCACTGCAAACTATGCCTTACTGAACCCGATATATCGATCGATGGCTGTTAACTGAACTCGATCGAGCGATTCCTTCGCTACTGCTGCTAACTGAAGCCGGTCGATTGGAGGAACAGTGAATGTTGCGGGGGGTTTGGATGAACAGTGGGCGGTGGGGGTGGATGAACAGAACCCCGTGGCACTGCCTCGATCGAGCCGGTTGGGGCGGGATGAACAGGACCCCGTGGAGGGCTGGATGAATAGGACGACCCCATGGAGGGCTGGATGAACAGTAGACGGTGGAGGGGTGCCCGTGGAGGGGTGGTTGAACAGTAGCCGGTGGATTAGCGCGCGGTGGAGGCTGGATGAATAGGAGCCCGTGGAGGCTGGAGGAGGTCGACGGTAACCCGTGGAGGCTGGAGGAGGTCGATGGTGGAGGTGAACAGTATCTCGTGGTACGCCACACCCCTCCCGATGAATAAGACACCCGTTTTGACCGTAGCGCTCCAACACAAGTCTGTTTCGTCCGTTTTGCGGTACGCCACACCCCGCCCGATCAACAGGACCCCCGTTTCGACCGTAGGAGGTCCATTTCCTCCATTTCGCCGTACGCAAGACCCCTCCCGATGAACAGGATCTCGTTTCGAACGTGGCCGGTCGAACACAAGGCCGTTTCCTCCGTTCTGTGGTACGCCAGTCCTCGTTTCCATCGCCTGTCCCATTCAACCCTCCCGTTGAACACGACGACGCATTCCGTTCCGACTCAGCCAGTTGGCTCCCCATGAATACGACGACGACGCTATTTCTCTGTTCCGACCCAGCCATGTACACGAGCCCTGGCCGTACGTATGCACGAGTAGGCGTTCGAGACCCCGCCCGTATGTACACATATGTGGCCGTATTTTCTTTCTTGCAGACTGGCCGCTGTACGTACGTGTACATGCTATGTGCGCGCCTCTACTACGACACGTGCGCGCCCCTACATCGACCAGTATATATGTGCGTACACGTTCACGACCAGAATGACAATGCTACGTATGCTTCGACCAGGTGGGTCTCGAAAGTCAGGCACTTCCTTGCGTGCGAAGATGTAGGTGGTGGGTCCCAGCAGTCAGGGGGGCGAATCTTTTTTTAGGACGCACTTCCTTGTGTGCGAAGATGTAGCTGGTGGGTCCCAGCAGTCAGGGGGCGAATCGTTTTTTTTGGACGCACTTCCTTGCGTGCGAAGATGTAGCTGGTGGGTCCCAGCAGTCAGGGGGCGAATCATTTTTTTTTCTCGGACACACTTCCTTGCATGT
>NW_025232987.1:0-1015 GCF_018294505.1 Triticum aestivum | reverse complement strand
GAATCTTTTTTTAGGACGCACTTCCTTGTGTGCGAAGATGTAGCTGGTGGGTCCCAGCAGTCAGGGGGCGAATCGTTTTTTTTGGACGCACTTCCTTGCGTGCGAAGATGTAGCTGGTGGGTCCCAGCAGTCAGGGGGCGAATCATTTTTTTTTCTCGAACACACTTCCTTGCATGTGAAGATGTAGTTGGTGGGTCCCAGCAATTAGGGGGCGAATCATTTTTTCGCGAAATACGGTGGCTGAGGACCCACAAGTGTAGGGGATCGCAATAGCTTTCGAGGGTAAAGTATTCAACCCAAATTTATTGATTCGACACAAGGGGAGCCAAAGAATACTATTGAGTATTAGCAGTTGAGTTATCAATTCAACCACACCTGGATAACTTAGTATCTGCAGCAAAGTATTTAGTAGCAAAGTAGTATGATTATAAAGGTAACAGTGGCAAAAGTAGTAGTTTTGGATTTTGTAGTAATTGTAACTATAGCAACGGAAAAGTAAATAAGCGAAGCACAAGATGTGAAAAGCTTGTAGGCATTGGATTAGTGATGGATAATTATGTCGGATGTGATTCTTCATGTAATAGCTATAACATAGGGTGACACCGAACTAGCTCCAATTCATCAATGTAATGTAGGCATGTATTCCAAATATAGTCATACGTGCTTATGGAAAAGAACTTGCATGACAGCTTTTGTCCTACCCTCCCATGGCAGCGGGGTCCTTACGGAAACTAAGGGATATTAAGGCCTCCTTTTAATAGAGAACCGGAACAAAGCATTAGCACATAGTGAATACATGAACTCCTCAAACTACGCTCATCACCGAGAAGTATCCCGATTATTATCACTTCGGGGTTGTCGGATCATAACACATAATAGGTGACTATAGACATGCAAGATAGGATCAAGAACACACACATATTCATGACAACATAATAGGTTCAGATCTGAAATCATGGCACTCGGGCACTAGTGACAAGCATTAAGCATAGCAAAGTCATAGCAACATCAATCT
>NW_025232986.1:7596-8731 GCF_018294505.1 Triticum aestivum | reverse complement strand
ATAGCCTAGTTCAAATTTTTTTACACTAGAGTTGAATTTGCTCTATAAGCTAGTTCAAATAATTTTACACTAGAGTTGAACTAGCTCTATAAGCTTGTACAAATAATTTTAGACTAGAGTTGAACTAGCTCTATAAGCTAGTTCAAATAATTTTACACTAGAGTTGAACTAGCTCTATAAGCTTGTACAAAAAATTTTACACTAGAGTTGAACTAGCTCTATAAGCTAGTTCAAATAATTTTACACTAGAGTTGAACTAGCTCTATAAGCTTGTACAAATAATTTTAGACTAGAGTTGAACTAGCTCTGTAAGCTAGTTCAAATAATTTTACACTAGACTTGAACTAGCACTATCAGCTAGTTGAAATAATTTTACACTAGACTTGAACTAGTTCTATAAGCTAGTTCAAATAATTTTACACTAGAGTTGAACTAGCTCTATAGCCTAGTACAAATAATTTTAGACTAGACTTGAACTAGCTCTATAAGCTAGGTCAAATAATTTTACACTAGAGTTGAACTAGCTTTATAAGCTTGTACAAATAATTTTAGACTAGAGTTGAACTAGCTCTATAAGCTAGTTTAAATAATTTTCCACTAGAGTTGAACTAGCTCTATAAGCTAGTTCAAATACTCTTACACTGGAGTTGAACTAGCTCTATAGCCTAGTACAAGTAATTTTACAGTAGAGTTGAACTAGCTCTATAGCCTAGTTCAAATAATTTTACACTAGAGTTGAATTGGCTCTATAAGCTTGTACAAATAAATTTCAATTAGAGTTGAACTAGCTCTATTAGCTAGTTCAAATAATTTACACTACAGTTGAACTAGCTCTATAGCCTAGTACAAATAATTTTACACTAGAGTAGAACTAGCTCTATAAGCTTGTACAAATAATTTTACAGTAGAGTTCAACTAGCTCTATAAGCTAGTTCAAATAATTTTACACTAGAGTTGAACTAGCTCTATAGCCTAGAACAAATAATTTTACACTAGAGTTGAACTAGCTCTATAAGCTTGTACAAATAATTTTACACTAGAGTTGACTAGCTCTATAAGCTTGTACAAATAAATTTACACTAGAGTTGAACTAGCTCTATAGCCTAGTTCAAAATTTTTTACACTAGAGTTGAAT
>NW_025232986.1:6194-7150 GCF_018294505.1 Triticum aestivum | reverse complement strand
AATAATTTTACACTAGAGTTGAACTAGCTCTATAGCCTAGTACAAATAATTTTAGACTAGAGTTGAACTAGCTCTATAAGCTAGGTCAAATAATTTTACACTAGAGTTGAACTAGCTTTATAAGCTTGTACAAATAATTTTAGACTAGAGTTGAACTAGCTCTATAAGCTAGTTTAAATAATTTTCCACTAGAGTTGAACTAGCTCTATAAGCTAGTTCAAATACTCTTACACTGGAGTTGAACTAGCTCTATAGCCTAGTACAAGTAATTTTACAGTAGAGTTGAACTAGCTCTATAAGCTTGTACAAATAATTTTACACTAGAGTTGACTAGCTCTATAGTCTAGTACAAATAATTTTACACTAGAGTTGAGCTAGCTCTATAGCCAAGTACAAATAATTTTAGACTAGAGTTGAACTAGCTCTATAAGCTAGGTCAAATAATTTTACACTAGAGTTGAACTAGCTTTATAAGCTTGTACAAATAATTTTAGACTAGAGTTGAACTAGCTCTATAAGCTAGTTTAAATAATTTTCCACTAGAGTTGAACTAGCTCTATAAGCTTGTACAAATAAATTTTCACTACAGTTGAATTAGCTCTATAGCCTAGTTCAAATAATTTTACACTAGAGTTGAATTGGCTCTGTAAGCTTGTACAAATAAGTTTAAACTAGAGTTGAATTAGCTCTATTAGCTAGTTCAAATAATTTTACACTACAGTTGAACTAGCTCTATAGCCTAGTACTAGTAATTTTACACTAGAGTTGAACTAGCTCTATAAGCTAGATCAAATAATTTTACAGTAGAGTTGATCTAGCTTTATAAGCATGTACAAATAATTTTAGACTAGAGTTGAACTAGCTCTATAAGCTAGTTTAAATAATTTTCCACTAAAGTTGAACTAGCTCTATAAGCTTGTACAAATAAATTTAGACTAGAGTTGAACTAGCTCTAT
>NW_025232986.1:5171-5990 GCF_018294505.1 Triticum aestivum | reverse complement strand
GCTTGTACAAATAAATTTACACTAGAGTTGAACTAGCTCTATAGCCTAGTTCAAAATTTTTTACACTAGAGTTGAATTTGCTCTATAAGCTAGTTCAAATAATTTTACACTAGAGTTGAACTAGCTCTATAAGCTTGTACAAATAATTTTAGACTAGAGTTGAACTAGCTCTATAAGCTAGTTCAAATAATTTTACACTAGAGTTGAACTAGCTCTATAAGCTTGTACAAAAATTTTTACACTAGAGTTGAACTAGCTCTATAAGCTAGTTCAAATAATTTTACACTAGAGTTGAACTAGCTCTATAAGCTTGTACAAATAATTTTAGACTAGAGTTGAACTAGCTCTGTAAGCTAGTTCAAATAATTTTACACTAGACTTGAACTAGCACTATCAGCTAGTTGAAATAATTTTACACTAGACTTGAACTAGTTCTATAAGCTAGGTCAAATAATTTTACACTAGAGTTGAACTAGCTCTATGGCCTAGTACAAATAATTTTAGACTAGAGTTGAACTAGGTCTATAAGCTAGGTCAAATAATTTTACACTAGAGTTGAACTAGCTTTATAAGCTTGTACAAATAATTTTAGACTAGAGTTGAACTAGCTCTATAAGCTAGTTTAAATAATTTTCCACTAGAGTTGAACTAGCTCTATAAGCTAGTTCAAATACTCTTACACTGGAGTTGAACTAGCTCTATAGCCTAGTACAAGTAATTTTACAGTAGAGTTGAACTAGCTCTATAAGCTTGTACAAATAATTTTACACTAGAGTTGACTAGCTCTATAGTCTAGTACAAATAATTTTACACTAGAGT
>NW_025232986.1:4353-5161 GCF_018294505.1 Triticum aestivum | reverse complement strand
AAATAATTTTAGACTAGAGTTGAACTAGCTCGGTAAGCTAGTTCAAATAATTTTACACTAGAGTTGAACTAGCACTATCAGCTAGTTGAAATAATTTTACACTAGAGTTGAACTAGTTCTATAAGCTAGTTCAAATAATTTTACACTACAGTTGAACTAGCTCTATAGCCTAGTACAAATAATTTTAGACTAGAGTTGAACTAGCTCTATAAGCTAGGTCAAATAATTTTATACTAGAGTTGAACTAGCTTTATAAGCTTGTACAAATAATTTTAGACTAGAGTTGAACTAGCTCTATAAGCTAGTTTAAATAATTTTCCACTAGAGTTGAACTAGCTCTATAAGCTTGTACAAATAAATTTACACTACAGTTGAACTAGCTCTATAGCCTAGTTCAAATAATTTTACACTAGAGTTGAATTGGCTCTATAAGCTTGTACAAATAAGTTTAAACTAGAGTTGAATTAGCTCTATTAGCTAGTTCAAATAATTTTACACTACAGTTGAGCTAGCTCTATAGCCTAGTACTAGTAATTTTACACTAGAGTTGAACTAGCTCTATAGCCTAGTTCAAATAATTTTACACTAGAGTTGAATTGGCTCTATAAGCTTGTACAAATAAATTTCAATTAGAGTTGAACTAGCTCTATTAGCTAGTTCAAATAATTTTACACTACAGTTGAACTAGCTCTATAGCCTAGTACAAATAATTTTACACTAGAGTAGAACTAGCTCTATAAGCTTGTACAAATAATTTTACAGTAGATTTCAACTAGCTCTATAAGCTAGTTCAAATAATTTTACACTA
>NW_025232986.1:3182-4328 GCF_018294505.1 Triticum aestivum | reverse complement strand
TAGAGTTGAACTAGCTCTATAAGCTTGTACAAATAATTTTACACTAGAGTTGACTAGCTCTATAAGCTTGTACAAATAAATTTACACTAGAGTTGAACTAGCTCTATAGCCTAGTTCAAATATTTTTACACTAGAGTTGAATTTGCTCTATAAGCTAGTTCAAATAATTTTACACTAGAGTTGAACTAGCTCTATAAGCTTGTACAAATAATTTTAGACTAGAGTTGAACTAGCTCTATAAGCTAGTTCAAATAATTTTACACTAGAGTTGAACTAGCTCTATAAGCTTGTACAAAAAAATTTACACTAGAGTTGAACTAGCTCTATAAGCTAGTTCAAATAATTTTACACTAGAGTTGAACTAGCTCTATAAGCTTGTACAAATAATTTTAGACTAGAGTTGAACTAGCTCTGTAAGCTAGTTCAAATAATTTTACACTAGACTTGAACTAGCACTATCAGCTAGTTGAAATAATTTTACACTAGACTTGAACTAGTTCTATAAGCTAGGTCAAATAATTTTACACTAGAGTTGAACTAGCTCTATAGCCTAGTACAAATAATTTTAGACTAGAGTTGAACTAGGTCTATAAGCTAGGTCAAAAAAATTTACACTAGAGTTGAACTAGCTTTATAAGCTTGTACAAATAATTTTAGACTAGAGTTGAACTAGCTCTATAAGCTAGTTTAAATAATTTTCCACTAGAGTTGAACTAGCTCTATAAGCTAGTTCAAATACTCTTACACTGGAGTTGAACTAGCTCTATAGCCTAGTACAAGTAATTTTACAGTAGAGTTGAACTAGCTCTATAAGCTTGTACAAATAATTTTACACTAGAGTTGACTAGCTCTATAGTCTAGTACAAATAATTTTACACTAGAGTTGAACTAGCTCTATAAGCTAGTTCAAATAATTTTACACTAGAGTTGAACTAGCTCTATAAGCTTGTACAAATAATTTTAGACTAGAGTTGAACTAGCTCTGTAAGCTAGTTCAAATAATTTTACACTAGAGTTGAACTAGCACTATCAGCTAGTTGAAATAATTTTACACTAGAGTTGAACTAGTTCTATAAGCTAGTTCAAATAATTTTACACTAGAGTTGAACTAGCTCTATAGCCTAGTACAAATAATTTTAGACTAGA
>NW_025232986.1:0-850 GCF_018294505.1 Triticum aestivum | reverse complement strand
TAGCTCTATTAGCTAGTTCAAATAATTTTACACTACAGTTGAACTAGCTCTATAGCCTAGTACAAATAATTTTACACTAGAGTAGAACTAGCTCTATAAGCTTGTACAAATAATTTTACACTAGAGTTGAACTAGCTCTATAAGCTAGTTCAAATAATTTTACTCTAGAGTTGAACTTGCTCTATAGCCTAGTACAAATAATTTTACACTAGAGTTGAACTAGCTCTATAAGCTTGTACAAATAATTTCACACTAGAGTTGACTAGCTCTATAAGCTTGTACAAATAAATTTACACTAGAGTTGAACTAGCTCTATAGCCTAGTTCAAATTTTTTTACACTAGAGTTGAATTGGCTCTGTAAGCTAGTTCAAATAATTTTACACTAGAGTTGAATTAGCTCTACAAGCTTGTACAAATAATTTTAGACTAGAGTTGAACTAGCTCGATAAGCTACTTCAAATAATATTACACCAGAGTTGAACTAGCTCTATAAGCTTGTACAAATAATTTTACACTAGAGTTGAACTAGCTCTATTAGCTAGTTCAAATAATTTTACACTAGAGTTGAACTAGCTCTATAAGCTTGTACAAATAATTTTAGACTAGAGTTGAACTAGCTCTATAAGCTAGTTCAAATAATTTTACACTAGAGTTGAACTAGCACTACCAGCTAGTTGAAATAATTTTACACTAGAGTTGAACTAGCTCTATAAGCTAGTTCAAATACTTTTACACTAGAGTTGAACTAGCTCTATAAGCTTGTACAAAAAAATTTACACTAGAGTTGAACTAGCTCTATAAGCTTGTACAAATAATATTACACTAGAGTTGACTAGCTCTATAGTCTAG
>NW_025232985.1:0-8731 GCF_018294505.1 Triticum aestivum | reverse complement strand
AAACGAGTACACGCCACAGTCGGACGTCTGCGCGACGTCACCTAAAGGGCTTATATCACATTTCATTATTACAACAGCTCGGAGACATAAATTATCACAAGCATGAGACACAAAATAAAGCTTGTCCATCCACTGGAATAACAATAAAACCTGAGATTTTACCACTTGAGCTTGTTCACCGGGGACAAGTTTTTCACATGGATAGATATGGATATAATGTATACACTACTGATCATGGATACGATGATTTGGAAAGAATTGACTCTGCAGAGTTTGTACTTAACCACAGCCAACGGATTTCAGTAGTCACGGGGACTAGTTCCGTCTACGGTGTTCTGGAAGGAACACGTCTAACCAGTACACACCCAATTCAACCATCCGAAGCCAGGGATCACCCTCGGCAACATTCAAGAAAAACCTTGAGTCGGGGAGGCTACAACCTCGTGTAGCATGGGATCAAATTTCTATACGCGCGCTATAAGGGGGTGCCCCCCCTCTCGGTCCCAACCGGAAACACCCATGCCCCCTGACCGAATGACTGGCTTTAATCCTGGGCCAAGGTACCATCATCCCGGCCTCTCTGTTTGGTGTGTACACGGAAAGAGGTTACCAACTTACTAAACCGTATCCTGGCAATGAGACATGTGGTAGCACGGAAAGGGGAAGGGACGATAACACGGCTCCAACCATGTTAACGTCGGAAAAGTCGGATGACACAAGGCTGGCATGCTACAACAGCACCACCTTGCTGCCCTTCATGTCACCACATGATTAGGCCACCTCTCATCAGAGGTCATCGCAACTTTGGAACATGCGGGAAAAGATCGATAACGTGGCTCCAACCATGTTAACGTCGAAGAAAGTCGGATGACGCAAGGCTGGCATGCTACAACAGTACCACCTTGCTGCCCTTCATGTCACTACATGATTAGGCCACCTCTCATCAGAGGTCATCGCAACTTCGGAACAACCGGGTCGTTGCCTTACGAGCAACGAGATATTTACCGACACTCATATGCCACACACAAACTTTCACATGAACATGCAAAACTTCTGCCATATCAAATGTCCAAACATGCTTGCCTGGTTCGGAGAAGTCGGAATCTAGCTCGGCGAAGTTCGCGGCTCCGTCACCTCTCCCGGAACCTACGGCAATCACGAAACGGGTACTAACGTGAAAACCAACATATGCACAGAAACTTTGCCAAATATTTCCCAAATAAATCCCATAAAAAACTAGACAAAATTTTAAGAATGTCAGAAAAAGAATCACTCAAAAATACCTTTTTATTAAAAAGTTATAAAGGTTTTTGTCCAGGGACCTTTCTGTAATGAAACAGAAAAGTTCCAGGGTTTTCACTGAGAAAACAGAAAACGGTTCGTTTGGAAATGCGCAAGCGCAAGAGAGAAGACGTATTTTGCCCGAAGGCGTCAACAGAAAACGGTTCGGGGAAATAGAACAGAGGCTGACACGCGGGGCCCGCATGTCAGGTTTGAAAAGGCTCGCCGGCGCCCGAAGACGGCGGTGGACGCCGGCGTCGAACCACGGCGAGTTAGGAGAAACGGAGAGTACCAAGAGCTTCAGTGTCTTCTTCCGCGTCGGTGGGTGGTGGACTCGTCCCACGGGGAGCACCACGTCGACGGCGACACTATCTCCAGCGGACGGCGGCTCGGGTGAGGATGGGGAACTCCGGTGGAGGGCTGCAAGCTTCAAATTGAAGTGCGGGTCAGAACGAGAGATGCATGGTGAAGTTACTGGCAAGAGAATGGAGGCTGCAGAGCACACACGGGGGCGAATCGGGCTGGATCCCGTGGCGGGTCGCGGCGGCCGGAGTCGAGGAAGGAGACCTCCTCGGGGCTCTTCCAGTGGCTAGGCGTGCTCTAGAGGAAGTGCAGGGCTGGTGGGTGCTCGAGTTGAAGCTCGGGACCTCTATTTATAGGCAGATCGACGGGGTGGCCGTGAACGGAGAATCTCCGGCGAGCGATTACGGCGGAGCAGTGGGTTGGCAGAGGGTTTGAGCGGTCGGGCAGCATCGGTGGATGTTACGGGACTAGTTTTGCAGCTAAACGGAGCTGGCCCTGGCGTAATGGCGTCTGCCCACGGTGAGGTGACCGCACGGGCTCAACGGCGGCAGAGAGCGCGCTCCGCGCCCTGCGGTTCACGACGAGAGCGGCAGCGCATTCGGGGGAGTGGGCGGCCACGCGGCGGGCTCCGGTGGTTTGGGCGGCGCTGGGTGGAGTCGTCGGCGCCGTGTCTCCCGCTGGCGTCCGCAAAGCCGCCGCCGGCGTCGGTCACGGGGCGGCGCACCTCCTGCTGCTCGTCGCCGACGCCCGCAAGGTGCCAGGCGCTCGTGCGGTGCAGGAACAAGTGGGCGAGGACGAGGAGCAAGGCGACGCGGCGGTACTGGCGAGATCGATGCCCGTTTCTGAAGAAAACGACAGCAAGCACTGAACTGAAGCTCTGAAGTTACTGAAACTTGACAGTGACCATGCATTGCAGGTGTTCGACAGTAGGTTTTGGTAAAGAGGTAAATTTTGCTGGAGCTGTAACTTGGTGAGATGACCACTCAAAGCACCCAGGGGCTGCATGAATTTATTTGGAATTTTTGGAGAAGGTTTTGAATGAATTTCACCAAATTTGCCAAATCTGGTCCAAACTTGCAGCTGATGTAGTTTGAAAATTTTGAACTGGAGACCAGTGGATCTTCATGGTTCTAGGTTGAGGGTTCAAAGGACTAGGAGGGGAAAGAAGTTTGGTGGTAAAAGTCCAAACAGAAAATGGAGTTCCTTTGTAAATCTCCAAGAGGTAGAATAGAAGGCAGAAAATATTTGAATAGAATTTGAATGGAAAATAAATACATGGGGAGGTTCAACTTGCTGGATTTGATGTAAATCATGATCCAGAGGTGAGGGAGTGTTTAGGAGAGAGGATTTGCACTTATGCCATGGCAAGAAGGAATAGTTGAAAGTGGCAAAGTACCTTCCAAAAGCCATAGTGCAAATTCAGAAAAAGGTTTTCAAAAGTTCTTTTCCCAAATGAAAAAACATTTTGTCTTGAGTCCAAAAGAAGAGCAAGAACTCCCAAGGTCAAAGGCAGATCTTGGGTGAATCCAAATAAAATTTTTGCCATAAAGAAAATATATGAGAGGGAGAGTTCTCTTGAAGAAAAATTTTTAAATCACTCCCCTCAAGTCAAATAAAATCTTTTCAAAAAAATCCAAATAAAAACTTGGGTGCCACAACACCTACCCCCTTAGGAAAAATCTCGTCCTCGAGATTTCTGCTGATCCTCAAATAGATATGGATACTCTACTCGAAGGAAATCCTCCCTTTCCCATGTAGCTTCATCCTCAGTGTGGTTGCTCCACTGAACCCTGAAAAACTTTGTCGTTTTCTGACGGGTCCTCCGTTCAGACTCTTCTAAAATCTTTACTGGCCTTTCTCTGTAGGTGAGATCTGGTTGTATATCAGTGTCCTCATGAGGTACATGTATTTCTGGGTTGCTTACACATTTCCTCAACTGCGAGACGTGGAATACGTCATGGACATCTGACAGCTCCTTGGGTAGGTCTAGCTGGTAGGCTACCGTGCCTCTTCGTGCCTTCACACAAAATGGTCCAATAAATCTTGGGGCTAGTTTCCCCTTTATTTTGAACCGTTGCAGACCCCTCATAGGAGATACTCGGAGGTATACGGAATCACCAGGTTCAAAGCTGACCTCACGATGCTTCTGATCATAGTAGCTCTTTTGTCGGCTCTGTGCTGTCTTGAGTCTGTCCCTGATTTGTTTAACTTTTTCCTCGGCCTCCTTAAGCATATCTGGGCCGAAGATACGGCTGTCACCTGTTTCTGACCAATTCAATGGGGTACGACACCTCCGTCCATACAATGCTTCAAAGGGTGCCATTTGCAAGCTGGCTTGGTAACTGTTGTTGTACGCAAATTCGGCATAGGGCAAACTCTCTTCCCAACTGGATCCATAGGTGAGTACACAGGCTCTTAGCATATCCTCTAGGATTTGGTTTACACGCTCTGTTTGTCCATCTGTCTGAGGGTGGTATGCTGTACTGAAAGCCAGTTGTGTGCCCAGAGCTTGTTGTAGGTGTTCCCAAAATTTGGAGACGAATTGGGTGCCTTGGTCAGATATTATAGTCTTTGGGACTCCGTGCAAGCAAACTATACGGGAGAGATAGAGTTTTGCCAGTCTTTGTGTGGAGTAGGTAGTCTTCACGGGAATGAAGTGTGCAACCTTGGTTAGTCGGTCTGTGATGACCCATATGGCGTCATTTCCGCGTTGCGATCGGGGTAATCCGACAATGAAGTCCATTCCGATTTCATCCCATTTCCACTCCGGTATCCTGTTAGGCTGGAGTAGCCCTGCTGGCTTTTGGTGCTCGGCCTTGATGCGCTGACATGAATCGCAACAAGCAATGAATGTGGCTATATCTCTTTTCATACCGTGCCACCAAAATCTTTCCTGGATGTCCTTGTACATTTTGGTCCCTCCAGGATGGATCGAGTATGGGGCGGTGTGGCTTTCCGTCAAGATCTGTTGCTTGAGTTCCTCAATGTTAGGTACGCAAAGCCTGTCCCGGTTCCATAATGTTCCTTCACTGTCCGTGACGAATTCTGAAGTCTTACTACGGTTCATTTTCTTCTTTATGCCTTCGATACTGGGGTGTCCCTGTTGGGCCTTCTTGATTTGTTCCACTAGGGTGGGTTGTATCTCCAGGTTCGATATGGTGCCCTCAGAGACTAACATCATGTTGAGCCGAGTGAACTCTCGCTGAAACTCAGGCCTCAAACTTTGCTGACCGTCACTGTCCGGGCTGGGGTTTCGACTAAGGGCATCGGCCACTACATTTGCCTTCCCTGGGTGGTAGTGAATACCGACGTCATAGTCCTTGACCAGTTCCAACCAGCGTCGTTGGCGTAAATTCAGCTCTGGCTGTGTGAAAATATATTTGAGGCTCTTATGGTCTGTATATATTTCACAGCGATTTCCCAACAGAAAGTGCCTCCACTCCTTGAGTGCATGTATAACTGCTGCTAGTTCCAGGTCATGTGTTGGGTAATTTTCCTCATGTTTTCGCAGCTGTCTGGAGGCATATGCGACAACTTTGCCATCCTGCATTAGCACACATCCGAGACCTTTTCGGGACGCGTCACAATACACCTCAAAGCTCTTGTGTATGTCTGGTACGGTTAAGACTGGTGCGGTTGTTAGCTTCTTCTTGAGTTCTTGGAAGCTCTGCTCACATGCTTCCGTCCATACGAATTTCTTGTCCTTCTTGAGTAACTGTGTTATAGGTTTTGCCACAGTGGAGAATCCTTCAATAAATCTCCTGTAATATCCGGCCATTCCTAGGAAACTCCGCACATCTGTAACATTCGCGGGTGGCTTCCAGTCCAGTATGGCCTTGACCTTTTCTGGGTCTACGGCCACGCCCTTTTGGTTCAATATATGGCCCAAGAAACCAACTTTTCTTAGCCAAAATTCGCATTTGCTAAATTTGGCGTACAACTGATGTTTCCTCAATTCTCCCAAAACAATTCTGAGGTGCTCAGCATGTTCTTCTGGTGTCCTTGAGTAAACCAGAATGTCGTCAATGAATACCACCACAAATTTGTCCATGAATTTCATGAATACTTTGTTCATGAGGTGGACGAAATATGCGGGGGCGTTTGTTAGTCCAAACGGCATCACCGTAAACTCGTATAACCCATATCTGGAAGTGAAAGCTGTCTTGGGAATATCTTCCGTCCGTACCTTCAATTGGTGATATCCCGATCGCAAATCAATTTTCGAGAATACCTTGGCCTGTGCGAGCTGGTCAAACAAATCATTTATTCGTGGCATCGGATATTTGTTTTTGATGGTGACCATATTGAGGGCTCGATAGTCTATGCACAGCCTTAAAGTCCCATCCTTTTTTTTGGCGAACAACACAGGCGAACCCCAAGGTGAGGAGCTGGCTCGAATAAATCCTTTGTCCAAAAATTCTTTTATCTGCTTCTTTAACTCCACCAATTCTGAGGGTGCCATTCTATATGGCTTCTTATAAATGGGAGCGGTGCCAGGTGCTAGTTCGATGCTGAATTCGATCTCTCGGTCTGGTGGCATGCCTGGTAGTTCTTCCGGGAACACATCAGGGAACTCGCATACCACTGGCACTTTTCTTAATTCTGCGATGTCCATCTTGTTCAGTTTTGGTTTCTGTGATCGTGGCCTTTCTTGAGCGGAAACTCTTATAGTCTTGCCGTGATGGTGAGTGAGAATCACTGTCCGATTGAAACAGTCGATGAATCCTTTGTTGGTGGTCAACCAGTCCATTCCTAAAATGACATCCAGTCCTTTACTTTCCAACACGATGAGATTCGCGTGGAATGGTAGTCCTTCGAACTCAATGACCACTCCTTGGCAGTAACCCTGAGCAATTTGCTTATTTCCGGGGGACTTGATGATCATAGATTTTTCCAAGGGGAGTATCGGAAAACCATGTTGCGAAACAAAACTCTTCGAAACGAACGAATGGGAAGCTCCAGAATCAAACAAAACTGTGGCAGGTACTGTGTTGACAGGGAACGTACCGAGCACGATGTCTGGGGCATTCTGCGCTTCTTCCCTGGTCACATGGTTCAAGTGACCCTTCCTGTGGTTGTTGCTGGGATTGAAGTTGTTGCGCTTGGGGGCTGGATTGTTTCCACCATTGTTCGGCTTGGGTGCCGAGTCTCTTGGCTTCGGGCACTGTTTAGCATAATGCCCTTGTTGACCACAAGCATAGCAGGTGACCCCTGGACGGTATGTGAACTCCTTGTCTCTGGCATGAAATTGTCCGACGGGTCTTGGCTCAGTAGTCGTGGATCTCCTCGTGTCTGTCCTTGGGACCTCAGTCTTGCCTCGGTTGCTGCGGGCAAGAGTCGTCTTGTCCCTCTTCCGCTTGCGGATATCTTCCAGACTACGGCGCTCATTCTCCAGGGTGATGGCCTTGTCCACCAGCGTCTTAAAATCCGGAAAGGTGTGTACAATCAGTTGGCATCTTAATGCTGGTGCCAGGCCGTCCAGGAATTTTTCCATCTTCTTGTTTTCTGTCATGTGCTCTTCGTAGGCATAACGAGACAGTTGGGTAAACTGGCCGTTGTATTCTGTGACGGTCATGCCTCTTTGCTTCAGGTCATCAAACTCTCTCTTCTTGATCTTTAGGATGCTCCTGGGAATGTGTGCCCCACGGAAGCCTTCCTTGAATTCTTCCCAGGTGATGTTGTGTTCCCTGGGGTGCATGTGTAGGAAGTTTTCCCACCATGCTGCGGCTGCTCCAGTAAGGTAGTGTGGTGCATAAAGCACCTTCTCATGATTTGAGCATTGAGCGATAATCAGTTTCCTTTCAATCTCGCGAAGCCAATCATCAGCTTCCAGTGGCCTGTCGGTGTGAGCAAAAGTTGAGGGGCGAGTCTTCTGTAACTCAGATAACTTGGAATGTGGTTGATAGGGTTCACGGTGGTTTCCCATATTGATGACATGGTTCATCATCTCCTGGTGCTATTGCTGGCTTTGCTCGAAGAGACGACATACTTGAGATAGTGCCGCTTCGCTGTCTTGTTGGCTGGACTGACCCTGAGTGAAATTGTTGCTGGTCTGTGTTCCGTAAACCTCTTCTGGCTGATTGGGCATAGAGCGAGTCCAAGGGCGAGACATTTTTCCAGTCTGGGGTATCATTTGCAAAACCCATGAGAAAAACCGTGTAGCGCAGGAAAACCCTTGCAAAGGCAATAATCAAAAAGGCTTCAAGGTTTTCAAGAAACACAAATGATTTTCACGGAGAAGAAGTGCTTAACACAAATCTTACATGCGAAAGCAAACACAAGATACAGCACTCAGGTTGTGCGTACACAATCCTGACATGTTATTAAAAACTAGCGTACTACTCCGGAAGGCAGCAAACACACCAACACAAACTAGCGTACAGATAAAAACAACACATCACACAAGCAGGCATAACACGCGGCTACTCGGTGCTCTCAGTCGGAGATGGTGAAGATCTCCTTCCCCTTGCCGAGGGCAAGGCTCAGCGGTCCAGGAGAATCAACCTCCTCCTCTCTAGCTGGCTCCTGGCGTGCGACGCTGCGCTGCGGTGATGGTGCGGGGGCGACTGGCGGTAGAGCGCGTGCGGCAGGCGGTGCGGCTCTGACTGGAGTAGGAGCGATGACTCGGTCGAACTCCTCAGTGGTAGGCAGACGGCGAGCAGTGGCCAAAACGGCCGGTGCATACGAGGCTGAAGACGAGACGAATGTCAGAGGCGGCGCCGTGTGGAGAAGCTCCTTCCTGCTGGCAGGACCGCCCCGGACTAAGTCCATGCGGCAGCCACAAGATCATCTACGAGGTTGTCGAAAGACTCCTCCAGAGCCTTGAGATACTCCACAACCATCTCGATGGCTTCATCTCGCTCTCCCCGATGGCAGGCGAACGCATAGTGGCTGGTGTAAGGCACATGGCATGGGAGGTAGCGGTAGCGACGAGTCTTCATCGTAGGAAGGATGTCCCGAAGGCGAGCTATCGCCTCCCGGGCAGCCATCTGCATGGCATGCCTCTCCGTAGGCATGGCCCTTCCCACAAAACGGAAGTGGCGTGCAGCTGAACGTCCTCCCTTGAACTGCACCACAGCCTGGTGCATAGACATGTCGTCACTGAGCTTGTGCTGATAGAGGGTGAACTCCGGGCGAGCTGCTGGCC
>NW_025232984.1:0-8732 GCF_018294505.1 Triticum aestivum | reverse complement strand
TTTTCTTTTTTTATTTCTGTTTCTTTTTCTTTTCTTTTTTTCTTTTTTGTTTTTCAAGTTTATGTTTTCTCTCTCAAAAAAATGTTTGCGCTTTTACAAAAAATGTTTAAAATTTGAAAAATGTTTGTGTTTTCAAATTTTGTTCATAAATTCAAAAATTGTATGCATTTATTAAAAATTGTTTGGAATTTTCAAAAAATATTTTGTGTTAACAAAATTGTTCAGAATGTTTTTGTTCAAAATTTTGACAACTTTTAAAAAATATTCGCGATTTGAAAACATGTTTCCGTTTCAAAAATTGTTTGCAATTTTCCAAAAATGTTCATGAATTTCTGAACATATTCGTTTTATATTTTCTTCACGTATTCAAAAAATGTTCAACTTTCAAATTTGTTTGGAATTTTTAAAATTGTTTTCTGTTTCTAACTTTGGTCTAAAAATGTTCTTGTTTCCTTTTCGGTTTCTTTTTAATTTTTCAAATTTTTTTGAAAAAATAGTTCATGTTTCAAAAATTGTTCGTAACCTTAAAAAATTATTCCCACTTTCAAAAAACCTTCATTTTATAAAAAAATTGCCGCATTTTCCAAAATTGTTCATAAATTCAAAGAATGTTCGCATTTTAAACAAAATGTTGTGGGATTTAAAAAATGTTCCCTTTTTTAAAAATGTTCCCTTTTCAAAAAAAAATTGTATTTGCCTTTTTTTTGGTTTTCTTTTCTATTTGGAATTTTCAATAAATGTGTTCACTAATTTCAAAATAAATCATGTTTTTGGCAATTTGTTCGCAAACTCAAAATATGTTCGAGGAATTTGAAAAAATGTTCTCATTTCTAATTTTTGTTTCATAAATTTGAAAATGTTCTGTAATTTCAAAAAAAGTTCCATCCTTTTCAATTTTGTTCACATACTCCAAAAATGTTCTTGTTTTCTGAATTTTCTAAAAAAATGTGTTTTGAAAAAATTATTCATAATTTCCAAAGAAATTATTCATGTTTAGGAAAATTTGTTCATCAAAAATATGTCCCTAATTTTTCGAAAATGTCATAGTTTTTCGGAAAATTCCAAAAATGTGCATGTTTTCATTTTTTTCAGGAGTTTTGAAATTGTTCAGTTTCAAATTTTTGTTCACAATTTCAAAAATTGTTCGGTGGTTCAAAACATGTTCCCGTTTTAAATAAATTGTTCGCACATTTCAAAAAAATATGCACATTTTCGTTTTTTAGTTTCAAAATTGTTCAGTTTCAAATTTTGTTCACAAATTTTAAAAAATGTTTGGCGGTACGAAACATGTTCCCGCTTTAAAAAATTGTTCGCAAATTAAAAAAATGTTTGGGAATTTCATAAAAATGTTCCTGTTTCCAAATTTTGTTCAAAAGTTCAAAAATGTTCTGGAAATGAAAAAAATATTCCCATTTTGCAAATTTGTTTGCAAATTCAAAACATATTTTCGTTTTCAAAATTCGTTCACATATTCAAAAAATGTTCATTTTTTAAAATTTGTTCACAAATTCAAATGTGTTCACATGTTTAATTTTTGTTCGCAAATTCTAAAATATTTGGTATTTCAAAAATGTTCTTGTTGTCCAACTTTGTTCACTTATTCTAAAAAAGCTATAGTTTTGAATATTTGTTCACAAATTTTAAGAATGTTCTTGTTTTCGGAATTTTGTCACAAATTCAAAAAATGCTCGAGTTTTTTGAAAATTGTTTAGTTTTGAAAACATTATCACCTTTTCAGTTTTGTTACTTGTTTTGGAAAAGATGTTTTGCGTTTACGAAAAATAGTTCATAATTTAGGAATTATTCTCGTATTCAATTTTTTCCCTACTTGTTTTTAGTTTCTATTCAGTTCCCAAATAATGTCGCGTTTCAAAAAAAATCTTTTTTACGCTTGAAATTTTAATACAAGTTTTAATATGTAATTGTATGCAAGAAACCTGTGTTACTACAGTGGCTATGGACTCGCTCAGGTTCTTTAATGCTGGCGCTGCATATTTGTCATATTAACTCGCGTGTCGCAGTGGCTAGCGCGCGGTGCTTATCTACAGCAGTCCGCGGGTTCGATTCCTAGCTAGCGCGCTTTGATTTTTCCGATTTTTCATTCCGCGGAGGTTAGCTAGTGGGCCGGCCCAGGCGAGTCGTCTCCTATGCGAAACTGTGACTACTTGCCGCAATAAGGGGTGCATAGGAGTTCCCCCACGACCCCCTATGAACAGAAGGAGGAAGAAAACAGGGGGGATTTGGGCTGGGCTACCACCATTGACTTACGGTCCAAATAGCATAGTAGGTTTGAGTTGTTTTCCCTTTGCATAATTTCTGTTATAATGCTACAACTCTGTTTTCTATTTCTTTTTGCTAGCAAAAGATTCTTCCTTAATATGAAACTTTGCACGTAAATTCTACTCAACACTACAGGGTTTCACAAAAAGTTTGAGGTCAAATTGGAACTGTTCAAATTTACTTTCGAATTTAAATATGTTCATTTCATGTTGGCTGCACTGTTTTAAATAGGTTAAGGACATTTAATTATTTCAAAATATGTTGGTTCCTACATGAAAATTACCTAGTGAATATTTGCGACTCATCAAACATTTTTGTTTTATTGTTTGAAAAATTAAAATTTTGACATGCAATTTAAATTTGAATTCGAACTGGGTTTTGACCAAGTGAGGTTTAGCCAAATAATTGTCATGACATGACATCGTTAGGGTGAGGTTACTGTAGCATAACTATCGGGGTGTTACAAATCTCCTCCACTACAAGAAATCTCGTCCCGAGATTTAAGAGGCGGAGTAAAGGGGGAAGGTTCTGGACACGAAATTCTAGCGAGTGTTCTCGATCTTGGTTGCTCTTCTCGAAGAGGTTGATCCATTACGTTGATTTCTTCATTTCTCTGCTTCAGGTCATTGTGACGAAGTTGTTATTCTTTCTTCGGGAACTCCATAGTACTTACAACAAAATAAGGGGAGTATTCTAGAAGAATGGGCCTCTGCAAGGTTTACTATCTGGTAGCTAACATCGGGGAAGGTGGTGGAAAGTAACTCTCGAACTGAAACTTAAGAAAGTATCGAGAGCAAAGTAAGAAGGTACCATGAGAAGTTTCGAGCTGGTAGGCGATCGTTCGATGCCTAAAACAAAGTGTGAAAAGGGTCCAGAGCAACGAGAATAAGTATTGCGTTTGGTACCAGAATTGATGATCTCTCAGAAGGTGGCTCGTGAATTACATATGAGGCAACACGCGAGGAATAACTTTGGAAAAGGGGGTGTATAAGAGAGTCATGCTTCGATCCTATGGAACTATGGGTTATGGGCCCATCATGTCGGTTAAAGTAGGAAGGGCGCTGACTTCTTGCACGGTCAGGATAGCAATGTATGTCAGAGAATAGCCTGTTAGTTATGTTGACAACATCGTTGGTACCAAGGGCGAGGGATGAATAGAACCATTTTCCTACTCGTTGAACGAGGCGAACCAATAGGCAAAGTTCTCGTCCATCGGTGGTTACCTGAATGTCATCAATAGTAGTAACAGTGTCTTACTAACAGCGTGGTACAACGAGGTGCACCTAAGCAGGGAATTATCACTGCTCAGTTAATCAGATTTCAAGAAAGGTTAAACAAAACAATGGAAAGGAAAACACGATTATCACATTAAACAGAACAATGGAAATGGAAATGTGTTTAAAGACATATTTCAGGGGTAGGACAAGCAGAGCATGATATCCATGACAGGATATAAAGTAGAAAACCCATTAGGTGAGGGGAGAGAAATTTCATGACATTACCCATCCAACGGTGTTTGGATAATTGATAAAGAAATTTTAGCATTGTGCTCCAAATGTTCTTATTGAAAACCGTAGTAGCATAGACATGCTACGAGATAGCATTGACATGGTATTCAAGCAAAGGTCAGACTTCGGATACACGAAGGATCCATCGGGACCAACTTGTAGAATAAGTCTAACAATTTCCTCATGGAACAATGTATAATCCTTGCTAAAAAGCAAAATATAGCAATAGGTCCTCCGGTCAGGTGTGCTTGGCATGACATCACCTTACCGGGTCATATAAAGACCAATGTTATAACTCTTGGAAATATGTTCCAACCATCATATCTGACCGAGATTCAGATCTAATTAGTGTCAGGATACCTCATACTCAGGATGCCTGAGAAAAAAAGGTGCAACACAAATTGAAGAGATGACATTGTAAGACCCTTGAGAAATGAACTATGGAAGTGAGTCCCAAAAAAAGAGCTCATCATTAAATCATGGAGATGGTGAGGAGGTGGCTGATAAACTCAGCAACAATTCATTGAGATTTCCAAAAAGATGGATTTCCATAATTATGTGATAAGGGTGCTAGCATTAGACATGCCAAGTATATAACGAAGTATGATTGAGGAGAACATCCACTATTTTAACATTGGACGAAAATGCACCTGGAAATATAGACCAAGTAGCACGATTAATGTTATAATGGTGATTCAATAAACAAAAGACATAGAATGAAACTATCGACCATTCACTTCAAAGCAATAAGGTTGCTAGAAGTTTTGAAATCGGACGTCATAGTTCAATTGTCAGTTTTCCGGTTAGAAACAAGATGGGGACCAAGAAAGAATGGTGAAGGTGAGAAGTATCACTATACCAAGAATTCTTAAGAGGTGGAGTAATCCTCTCAACATCCTTGACATAAAAGTCAGTGATACTTCAAGGTAGAATCGTAATATAGGTTGGATAGAAAGGAACTCAAGGTATAACACAAAACATGAACAAGTTTGTATTGGAGGGAAGACAATAAGGTTGTCAATGATAACATAAATCATCAAGGGAAAGGATGGTATTTCTCATCATTTAATTGATATCCTGGAAGAGCTCAGAATGCTGATGATGATCATGACACATTTGTCGAGAGATTTCATGAAGATGTAATCGATCTGCGATGACATAAGTCAATAGGAATGATGAAGCGAAAAGGTTATTGGAACCATCGGTACGACACAAACTCGAAATCAAGTTTTCTGTTTAAGGAGAAATGATATGATGAGGAAGATCGATGTAAGATTAGCTCACCGTCAAAATTTCTGCTTCGGGAAGGACCAGGTAGCATAGTTAAAATTAGCACGATAATGATGTAGCCGATCAGGATAGGAATGACGTGGAGTATTAAACTTCTCAACAACAAAGTACTGGGAGTACTAAATCACAGTGTTGATTCGATTCACAAATCGGTGTTCTCAGTTGACGACAACTTAGAAACCGTGGAGTGACTATGACAGGGAAAGGTACGACTTCATCAGAAGTTCATAAGATGTAGTGTAATGGGTTGATATCCTCGAGATACCAAGGGGTAATACTCGAAGGTAGATCAAAACAAAGGTTGGGCAGACGTATTGATCTGCAGAAGGCAATTACTTTTAACTTGTCGGAGAATGGGATCAAAGAAGAACAATCACGGTCGGAACCACGATTGCAAAGGACAAAATGATAGGTACAAGATCAAATAATACCAAGTGAATAATTATTGTGGCGAGAAGCTACGATGGTAAGCTCTACATCATTTCCATGGGCATGAACACAAAGTTCAAGGTTGACTCCCACTTCTCCAGTGTATAACCTTTCATTCACTCCTCGCCTTCGACGAAGTTGTTGTGTCGAAATTTATCTGGCATAACACCAGTAGAGTATGACCCGTAGAAGTTCCCGAGTTCACATAGATTAGGGAATGCATTGGTTCAACCCATCAGGGCATCTTAGGAACTTATACTACACACTTCTAGAGTAAATAACACAAGATCGATTGTAGAGCATGGTTGACAAAAGCAGATGATACAAATTGTCAAAGATAGTATGTATCATGGGAGTAACTCACAAATTTTTTGAATGTGAAGGATAATATCGGATAATAACCCAGCAAAGGGCATGGCGGTCCACAACGGAGCTGATGTGAGTATTGGTACTCAATCAGGGGAAGAAAGAATGCAAAGGCATCGGATTATAGAACATTTGAATAATTTGATGCTTAGCTAACAAAGGAATTATGATTTCCAAAATGAAGGATCAAAAGCAAACACTCTTATTAAGGATGGGTAAGTTGGATAGACTTAGGGGTACATTCGATGGTAATTTGTAGGTCAAGAACCAGCTCCTGTTCAAAATGACATCTGAGCCGAAAGGATGACTACTAGGATTTGAATAAGGATTGTTAGCAATCACAACATATTGAATCAACGGATTCAAAATGTTAATGACAAAGTATGTCAATAAGATTACTAGACTTATGGGATTAACTATAATGTAAGTAAGCAAGAATTCAAGAGTAATAGGCTGCTGAGGATTTTCCGAAGATCGAATGGTATTTCAAAGACTTTTGTGAAATACATGACTCGACTGGGGATGAGCGGATACTCGGTAAGTGCGAGAAATTATCCGTAGGGGTGTTCAGTGGTAAAGAACTGCAAGGTAGTAGGCACAAAGTATTCTGGGAACCATAGAGAGAATTACGGGGTATCTTATAATAGCAAGATCAATTGGGAATTGAAGTAATAACGATATATGTATGTATTTATCCGTAGGGATATTTCGGTGGTAGGGAATTGCAAAAGCAACGAGCACAAATTCTCAATAGAACATCAAAGAGTATCTTCAGAATCTTCTGGTGTAGCAGGCGATCATCTATAATAAGGGGCTCTCCGGGCGAATGTGATCACGAGATCCTAATGTTAGAGTTAGTAAAATCATTTAACCCGAATAGAAGAGAGATCAGAGTCCCAGAGTATAGACGAGGAATAAAAGATCCTAATACCACCCAATGGCAACGTGGGCCCGTAAGCCACGCAGTCATGTTAGTAAAAGTTTTGCAACGACTAGACTCGACTTCGGCCAAGGAGTTTGGAAGGGTGATTCCTACAGGCAGTCAGCTCTGATACCAACTTGTGATGCCCCCGATTTAATCATACACTAATCATGCACGTAAATGTGTACGATCAAGATCAGGGACTCACGGGAAGATATCACAACACAACTCTAAAAGTAAAATAAATCATACAAGCATCATATTACAAGCGAGGGGCCTCGAGGGCTCAAATACAAGTGCTCGAACATAAGCAAATCAGCGGAAGAAACAATATCTTAGTACAGACATAAGTTAAACTAGTTGTCATTAGATGGCTAGCATAAACTGGGATACAGATCGAAAGAGGCGCAGGCCTCCTGCCTGGAATCCTCCTAAAATACTCCTCGGCGGCGGTGGCCTGAATGTAGTAGTAGGCACCCTCGGTTGAGTAGGGATCGTCATCGACGGTGGCATCTGGCTCCTGGGCTCCATCATCTGGTTGCGACATCCGAGAAGAAGAGAAAAATGGGGGAAAAGGGGGAGCAAAGCAACCGTGCGTACTTATCCAAAGTACACACAAGCAGGTATCTACACTACATATGCATGGGTATATATGTAAAGAGGCAATATCGATGGATTGAACTGTGGAATGCCAGAATAAGAGGGGGATAGCTAGTCCTATCAAAGACTACGCTTCTGGCAGCCTCCATCTTGCAGTAGGTAGAAGAGAGTAGATGGTAAGTTCACCAAGTATCATTGGATAGCATAATCCTACCCGGCGATCCTCCCCTCATCGCCCTGTGGGAAAGCGATCACCGAGTTGTCTCTGGAACTTGTCTAGGAGTGTTTTATTAATTATCTGGTTCTAGTTGCCATAAGGTCGAGGTACAACTCTGGGTCATCCTTTTACCGAGGGACACGACTATTTGAATAGATAAACTTCCCTATAGGGGTGCGCCACATTTCCCAACACGCTCGATCCCTTTGTCCGGACACACTTTCCTGGGTCATGCCTGGCCTCGGAAGATCAACACGTCGCATCCCTACCTAGACTCAATAGACAGGTCGGCATGCCGGTCTATTTTCCTAAGTGCGCAGGGGTCTGGGCCCATCGCCCGTTGCACACCTTCACGTTGCGTGCACGGCTGATGAGCAGACCTAGCAACCTCGATTACAAAGGAAGTTGTGTTACACGGTCCAACCCGGTGCGCACCGCTCAGTCACTGACGTCAAGAAGGCTTCGGCTGATACCACGACATTGATTGCCCATAACTGTTCCCGCATAGTTGGTCTGTGCGTATAGGCCAGTGGCCAGACTCAGATCAAATACCAAGATCTCGTTAAGCGTGTTATTGATGTAACCGCGAACGCCGACCAGGACCGGGCCCACCTATCTCCTAGGTGGTCCCAACCTGCCCTGTCTCTCCGCCTCAAAGTAGCACTCGGAGGCCGTCAGGAACCCATCCCCATCACTACCTGGAAGGAACCACCTGTCTTTTTAGCCCCCATATCCGAATCACTTGCGGGTACTCCACGAGTCGACCCGACTTTAGTCACCATCTGTATAGTATGTATGTATGTATGTATGTATGTATGTATGTATGTATGTATGTATGTATGTATGTATATATGTATGTATGTATATACCCGTGATCACCTCCTGAGTGATCACGGCCCGATCGTATAACATGGCAGACGTACAAGAATATAGGGCCACTGATGATAAACTAGCATCCTATACTAAGCATTTAGGATTGCAGGTAAAGGTAACAACAGTACGAACAAAGACATGCTATGCAGCAGAATAGGATTAACCAAAAACAGTAACATGTTACACTACTCTAATGGAAAAAGTAGAGAGAAGGAATAGGCAAGATCGGGTGATCGAGGGGGGGGGG
>NW_025232983.1:7129-8732 GCF_018294505.1 Triticum aestivum | reverse complement strand
ACTGTAAGTTTTTCTGAGGTTGAGATTGGTGTACTCACAGGTTTACAATGTTCCAATCCCACTCTCTTGGGAATATCAGTTGTATATTTGTCATGTGTGAGAAGTATGCCATCCTTTACCTGTTTAACCTCTATACCAAGGAAGTAGTGAAGATCACCTAGATCCTTAAGAGCAAACTCCAGTTTCAGATCCTTAAGCAGACAAGTAGTGGCATCTGAGCTTGAACTAGCAACAATTATATCATCAACATAAACAAGCACAAATATGGTGATATTGCCTTTATTGTAAAAGAACAAAGAGGTATCTGCTTTAGATGGTATAAACCCAAGTTGTTGTAACTGCATGCTTAATCTTGAGTACTAAGCTCTAGGAGACTGTTTCAAACCATATAAAGCTTTATCCAACTTAAAGACATAATGTGGTGTGCTTTGGTTCTCATATCCCGGTAGTTGTCCCATGAACACTTCTTCCTCAAGAACACCATGAAGAAACGCGTTCTCAACATCTAGCTGTCTTAGACTCCAACCTCTGGAAATAGCAATAGACAACACAAGCCGAATAGTAGCTTCCTTAACAACAGGGCTAAAGGTATCTTCATAATCAATACCAAATCTTTGTTTAATCCATTTAGCAACTAATCTAGCCTTGTACCTGTCTATACTTCCATCATATTTTCTCTTGATCTTGTATACCCATTTACAATCTATAACATTATTTCCCTTCCTTGGTGGTACTAAATGCCAAGTTTTGTTTTTCATGATTGCATTGTATTAGCTATCCATAGCCTCCTTCCACTCTTTATGATTAAGAGCATCGTGCAAATGAGTTGGTTCACCACAACTACTAAGAAAAGCTCGTTTGACCCTGTCGTACCTTACAGTGCCATTGGTATATTCCTTTGCCTTGATAATACCTGACTGAGATCGAGTATGACGACGAGGAGCTACTGGCGAGGTTTGCACAGAAGATCCCGATGTAGCAGTAGCTGTTGGTTGCGCCACAGAAGATCCTGCAGGATCAGTTGCAGCTGAGACAGCTGCAGGTTCCCGATCCAGCTCTCGATCTAAGGAGGATGGTGACCCAGACGCGCCAGGCGTCCCGCTGTCGGCTCCTGGGTCAGCCCATGGGCTGGTGGCGCGCGGTGATTCGCCCCCGTCCGCGCCTGGAGAGATGGGCTCAGCGGCGGGCCCCGCTGCGCGAGGGCTGACGGCCACCAGCGCCTCTGAACCGGTGGGCTCCACATGGTCGGGCCGGTCGGCCACCCGAGCGCGATTGGCTGCTTGCGGGCGACCGTGATCGTCCTCGGGTCGCGCGTCGATGGAGACAGTCGAGCTGGCGCGGGGATCTGCCTCGGATCGAACACCGCTGCCAGCTGAATCTCTATGGGATCCGGCGCCTCTTCTATCTTTTTCTGCACACATAAAATCATGAACTGAATCTGCGCAAATATCTCTAGAATCCAAATTTTCTATGGAATTCTTCACAGGATCAGCTTGATATAATTCACCCCTGTGATCTGGAAGAAGTGCTATTTCAGCACGGAGGAGAGCTCCCGCATTTGGGTGAAGTTTGGCAAACGGAAAAAGAGTTTCATCAAAGACAA
>NW_025232983.1:0-3288 GCF_018294505.1 Triticum aestivum | reverse complement strand
CCCCGTTTGTCCTTGATGCCACTGACTCCATGTACTTCGCGTGGAAGACGTACTTTTCGCTCCTCTTCCGCGAGAACAATCTCGTGGATCATGTTGACGGCACCGTCGACTCCCACGCTTTGGTGGGTGACTCCGAGTGGACCGCGATCGACGCTACGCTCATCAGGTGGTTCTTCACCACCATCTCCAAGGACCCATTTCACACGGTCGTGAGCGATGGTGATGACGCCCACGCCATGTGGGTCAAGCTCAGCGGACTCTTCAACAACAACAAGCTTCAGTGTCGCGTTTTTTTGCAGTAGGAATTTTTTGACTGTCATCAGGATGAACAGTCCATCGATGACTACTGCCGCCGCTTGAAGACGTTGGCGGATGAACTCCGCGACATCGGCGCCAAGGTTGATGACGACCTCCTCCTCAGCATGCTCACCACCGGTCTCAACGAGGACTTCGTCAACGCCGTCTCCAACCTCACCTTGATGCTGGAGTCCTCCTTCCCCAAGTTTGTGGCATACTTGTGGTTGGAGGAGCGCCGGATGAAGGGGGTCAAGAAGCGTGTGCAGCACCACGCCCTCGCCGCCGGCACCCCCCGCGGCGCCCCGCCGCAAGCCGCCCCGTCTGCTCCGCGGCAACAGCCGCCGCCCCGGGATTTTCCCCCCTCCTGCCCGCGCCCCCGTTCCTCCCGCTGCCCCCAGTAGCAGCCGTGGGGTGGCGGGCGGCGCGGCAACCGTCGCGGGGGCGGCCAAAATCAGCAACAACTTGCGCACATGGGGCCCCTCGTGAGTAGCAGCTGGCCACCCCACCGTGGACTTATGACACCAATCTGTAGACGGTGTCGTTCATGCATACTCGATGCCGGTCCCTTGGGCTCCTGCCCCAGGCATCCTTGGGCCCCGTTCGGCGAGCCACCAGGCGAACTTCGCCACTCCCAGCACCGCACCCTACCCGGCATCGTCGGCCACGGGAGGCTATGGCGCCGCCCCTGCGCCAGCTTACTGCGCCGCCCCCGTGCCTGCCTATGGCGGGTTCTACCCGCCCCAGGTCCCACCGCTGTTGGATCCAGCCCTCCTTGCCGCCCTGCATTCGGCTCCGTCACCGAGTAACTATGGTGGCAGTGGTGACTGATAAATGGACTCGGGCGCCACTGCTCACATGACTGCTCATCCCGGTAACCTCACGTCTTCCACTCTCATTCATACTCCCACTCGCATCACCGTTGGTAACGATTCCTCTCTACCCATTACACATGTCGGTCATATGTCGTTTCCTTCCACCTCTACTCCTATTAACATGTCTATTGTTCTCGCCTCTCCTGACTTAGTAACTAACCTTGTCTCTGTTCGTCGCCTTGCTCGTGAGAACCCTATTACTGTTGAATTTGACGATGTTGGCTTTTCTGTGAAGGACGCCTGTACACGGATGGTACTCCACCAATGTGACAGCCCGGACGAGCTCTACCCAGTGCATCCTTCCGCCGCCACGACCACCCGTCCAGCCGCCCTCACCACTAGTGTCGATCTTTAGTACGCCTGCCTCGGTCATCCCAACTCCACAAGTTTGCGTCAGATTCTGCAGAGTTTTTCCTTCTCATGTAATAAGGTTGACGACCACACCTGTGAGGCATGCCATCTAGGCAAGCACGTTAGTCTTCCCTTTAACGAGTCTACAAACATTTCCACTTTTCCGTTTCAGTTATTGCATAGTGATGTTTGGACGTCCCGGTTGCAAACAACATGGGTTATCTATACTATTTGGTGATATTGGATGTTTTTCCCCATTATGTGTGGACATTTCCTCTCCGTCGCAAGTCCGATGCTCTTGCTACACTCACTGCTTTTTACTCATATATCACCACACAGTTTGGTCGTCCTATTCTTGCCTTGCAAACTGAAAACGGAGAAGAGTTTGACAATATTGCCATCCGCAATCTCCTTGCGACTCACGACACCATTTTTCAGCTCACTTGCCCCAACACGTCACAGCAGAATGGTCGCGCCGAGCATGTCATCTGCACTATTAATGACCATGTCCGCATGTTGCTTTTCCACTCCAACATGCCTCCTCATTTCTGGCCAGACGGTCTTGCAACCGCCAACCTTCTCACAAACATCCGCCTGTGTCGTCCTCGCTGGAACTATACTCCTCACGAGCTCCTCTTCGGTGCGGCTCCATCTTATGATGGTCTTCGCATTTTCGGGTGTCTCCGTTATCCTAGCACCGCGCCCACCACCCCTCACAAACTCACTCCCCGGTCAGTTCCTTTCATCTTTCTCGGTTATCCTCCCAACACCAAAGGTTATTGGTGCTATGATCCAGTGTCCCACTACATATTTACTTCGCGACACATGTACTTTGATGAGCCGGTGTTCCCATTTCAGCAGGTACAATCCTCCTCGGCGTCTCCCACAGTGCGGCTCGCCCCTGCCACCACCTACGGTGAGCCGCCACCATGCCGTGCCGAGCACTGGGCCCGGCCCTGCCCACGCTTCCAGCGCCGTCCGCCCCCTCCCGCGGCGCTTCGGGTGTGGCTGCCCCCTCGGGCGCCCCCGCAGCCGCGGCCTTTGGCGCCCCCTCGGGCGTCCCTGCCCCAAGGCCAACTAGGGTGCCCCCGCCGCCACGGGCCCTTCGGCCGCCCCCGTCGCCGCAGCCTCTGGCGCCGCTGCGGGTGGCCCCTCCAAGTCCTCAGAGACCGGCTTGACCTCCTACTCGCCGGTCCCCCTCTCATCTCTGCCGACTGCAGTCGCACCTCTCACCGGTGTGGTTACTCGAGCTCGGACTGGGACGTTTCATCCTAGCATGCGTAATACCTCAAACGAGTACACGTGTGCCGCGTCTGCCACGGCCCCGTCTCCGCTCCCCACCTCCGCCCGCGCAACCCTTTGGGATCTGAACTGGCTTGCTGCGATGCATGAAGAGTTCGATGCCCTGTAGCGCAACAGTACGTGTGAGCTTGTCCCGCGGCCTCCCTGTGCCAATGTTATCATTGGCAAGTGGATTTTCCGCCACAAGACTCGTCCTGATGGTTATCTTGAGTGCTACAAGGCGCGATGGGTGGTGCGCGGTTTCCGCCAGCGCGCCAGCGTGGACTTCACGGTCACCTTCGCCCCGGTTGTCAAACCGGGCACAATTCACGCTGTTCTCCAGCTTGATGTCTCTAGTGCCTGGCCAGTTCACCAACTCAACGTGTCCAATGCTTTCTTGCATGGCCATCTCGACGAGCAGGTGTTTTGTAAGTAGCCCACTAGTTTCGTCGACACTGACTATCCGGACCACGTGTGCTTGCTCTCT
>NW_025232982.1:0-8732 GCF_018294505.1 Triticum aestivum | reverse complement strand
TGGTGGTGGCTACCATCAGAACAATGGAGGAGGAGGCCACTATGGTGGTGGTGGTGGTGGCCACTATCATCAGAACCTCCTGGTGGCGGCAACAACACTCGGCGCCCTCCCAACAACACCACCAGAGGGCGTCACTTCCAAGGGTATGATGGTTATGAGGGACGTTGCCAAATCTATAAGAAAACAAATCATCGTGCAAAGGACTGTGATTGGCGCTATGCAGATGATCCAAACTCCCAAAGCAAGAACATTGCAGCTGCAGCTGATCTGTCCTATGGTGTCGATACCAATTGGTACATGGACACAGGCGCCACAAATCATATCACAGGTGAAAATTGGAGATTCTGACAATGCATGAAAAATACCGTGGCCATGATCAAGTCTACACCGCCACAAATGGTGCAGGTATGGAGATAAGTCATATTGGTCACTCATTTATCAAAACCCCACACAAAAATCTTGAGCTCAATGAAATCTTGCATGTTCCCAATGCTTCCAAAACCTTGTTATCTGTTCATCGTATTGCTCTTGACAACAATGTTTTTCTAGAGTTTCACCCATTCTTTTTTTGATCAAGGATCAGGTCACGAAGAAAGTACTTCATAGAGGTGTTTGTGTGCAAGGCCTCTACTCTTTGCTTCCGCAATATTGTCGATACAATAAACAAGCCTATGGTGCCATCAAGCTTTCCGCTAAACGGTGGCACAATCGCTTAGGACATCCTTCATTTGCTACTGTCCATCGTATTCTTAGTAATAATAATCTCCCAGTTGTTGGTGAGAGAAACTCAGAAACAATTTGTGATTCCTGTCAACGTGCTAAAAGTCATCAATTACCATATCCTGTGTCTATTAGTGTCTCCGCAAAACCCTTGCAACTTATCTTTTCTGATGTATGGAGTCCAGCACCCACCTCTGTTGGTAGACACCAATACTATGTAAGCTTTATTGATGACTTTAGCAAATATACGTGGATTTATCTTCTTAAGAAACATTCTGACGTGTTTCAAGTGTTCCTCAACTTTCAAGCTCTCGTAGAGCGAAAATTCGATATTAAAATCATTGTTGTACAGTCCGACTGGGGTGGTGAGTATGAGAAACTCAACTCTTTTTTTCAAAAGATAGGTATCTCTCATCATGTTTCATGCCCGCATGCGCATCAGCAGAATGGCTCTGCTGAACGAAAGCATCGACATATTGTCGAAGTAGGCTTGGCCTTATTAGCTTTTGCTTCCATACCTCTCAAATTTTGGGATGAGGCTTTTCTCACCGTTGTTTATCTTATTAACATGTGGCCCGGGCGCACTATTTCTAATGAAACTCCCACTGAACGTCTTCTTCATATCACACCAGATTACACCGCCCTTCGTGTTTTTGGTTGCGCATGTTGGCCAAATCTTTGTCCATACAATACTCGAAAACTCATGTATCTTTCCAAACAGTGTGTTTTTCTTGGCTATAGTGCGCAACACAAAGGTGTCAAGTGCCTTGATGTTTCTACAGGCTGTGTGTACATCTCACGTGACGTCGTTTTTGATGAGACTCAGTTTCCCTTTGCAAGTCTACACCCCAATGCTGGCGCGCTCCTTGGGAAAGAAATCCTTCTTATCCCATCTCATCTTTCCGGTGTTACATGTGTGGGCGATGATAGTTGTGCTGACCAAAATATGACTAATATATCTCCTGTTTATCCCTGAGTTTACTATTCCAGGAAGAATCAGCGAAGAAAATGACGTAGAAAATGGTGCATCAGGGAGCTCCAGCGTGCATGCAGGCGATCCGGTGCAATCAGCCTCGGGATCGACCCGGCTGGACGCGTCCGACCCGACCGCATCTCCCTCGGGATTGCTATCGAGTCAGGCGGCCCGGGGCCCTCCACCATCTCCTGCCCCGCACCTCTCCGCAGGAGACGCGTGTCGCCCTGCCTCCGCGCTGGGCTCCGCGGGCACCGCGCTCCAATCAGCAACGGGGAGCCAGTCGACCGCGCGGTACGCGCCGGTCCCACAGACATACTCCCGGCACCTCCCGCGGGCCACCTTGTCCTCTGCGCCAGGCGCGCCAGATGGGCCCACTGCTGGATCCGATGATGATCCCGTCCCTCCACCCGGATCTTCTGTGGCCTCGCATGTCTCTCCATCGGCTCGTTCTGCCACAGCAGATCCGGCGGGGTCTAGTGCTGCTGATGCTGCTGGATCTTCTGCGGAAACGTCTTCTGCGGCTACACCACCACTCGTCTCCACGCCTCCTCGCACACGTCTTCGTGACGGCACAATACAACAGGTCAACTACAAAACTAAGTATGGTCTAGTTTCTTCTGTTCCCACAGGCGAACCTCGCACCGTTAATGAGGCTTCAGCTGATCCTAAGTTGCGGATGGCAATGGAAGTGGAGTTTCATGCCCTCCAGAAAAATCATACATGGCACCTTGTTCCTCCCCGTCCATGTCGTAATATCATTGATTGCAAATGGGTGTACAGAATCAAACGCAGGTCTGATGGTACAATTGATCGGTATAAAGCCAGACTCGTTGCCAAGGGGTTCAAGCAGAGGTATGGACTAGACTACGAGGACACATTTAGTCCTTTTGTTAAAGTTGCCACCATCCGCCTTGTTTTGTCTATTGCTGTGCCCAGAGGATGGAGCCTTCGCCAGCTAGATGTGCAGAACGCGTTCGTTCATGGTGTTCTGGAAGAGGAAGTGTACATGAAGCAACCTCCTGGGTTTGAGGACAAACATAAACCATCTCACATTTGCAAACCTGACAAATCTCTTTATGGACTCAAGCAAGCTCCACGTGCCTGGTATTCTCGGTTGAGTTCTAAGTTGCACACCCTTGGCTTTACTCCCTCTAAGTCTGATACATCCCTGTTTATTTACAATAAGTCACAGATAGCTATCTTTGTACTCATTTATGTGGATGATATCATTGTTACTAGTTCGTCCAATGAGGCAATCATAGCTCTTTTGAAGGATTTGAACTCAGAGTTTGCTCTTAAGGATCTTGGAGATCTTCATTATTTCCTTGGTATTGAGGTAAAAAGGAATGCAGAAGGTGGTCTTCATCTCTCTCAGGAAAAATATGCATCTGATCTTTTGAACAAGGCTGGGTTGCAGGGCTGCAAACCATCTCCAACACCACTCTCCAGTTTAGAAAGATTGTCTCTTGCAGAAGGGGTTCCTCTGAGTCCAGCGGATGGCACCAAATACAGGAGTTTGGTAGGTGCACTTCAGTACTTGACACTTACCAGGCCTGATATTTCTTTTGCAGTCAATAAAGTGTTTCAGTTCCTTCATGCACCTACTTCAGCCCATTGGACTGCTGCCAAACGCATCTTGAGATATGTAAAGCACACCTTGGGTGTTGGCCTCACTTTCAGCAAGTCACCCTCAACACTTGTTAGTGCATTTTCTGATTCTGACTGGGCAGGATGTCTGGATGACAGAAGGTCCACAGGCGGGTTTGCAGTTTTCTTTGGACCTAATCTCATCTCATGGTGTGCCAAGAAACAGGCAACTGTCTCTAGGTCAAGTACTGAGGCAGAATATAAGGCGTTGGCTAATGCAACAGCTGAAATTATATGGGTCAGATCTATGCTTAAGGAGCTTGGAATATATCATATACAAACTCCATGTCTTTGGTGTGACAATCTTGGTGCCACATATCTTTCAGCTAATCCGGTCTTCCATGCAAGAACAAAGCATATTGAGATTGATTATCACTTTGTTCCCGAAAGGGTTGCAAGCAAGGAGTTGGAGATCCGGTTTGTTCCTTCAAAAGATCAAGTTGCAGATGGCTTCACAAAGGCCTTGGCTACATGACCGTTTGAAGAGTTCAAGCGTAATCTAAACTTGAGAAGCTTAGATTAAGAGAGGGTGTTAAACATAAGATATTGTAGGGATATAGATGGCAGCAAGGACTTGTCTTGCAACATAGATAGAGTCCTTTTTCTGTTTAACCTTCTATTCCTATCTCTCGCTGCAATATCTCTGGTTGGTTGAATCCCAACCGAATCCCTCTGTACCCCTCGCGAGACACCCCTCGCTCGATCAATATAACCTGCGGGCTCTCCCTGTTGGAGAGTTGAGACGCTTCCATATCTTCCCACAGAACACAAAGCCGTACATTTGCCTTTCCATTTTCATTAATTGTGCAAGAGATCGATTGTGCGAGAGATGGACGTCTCAAGTCTCATGCATATCAGGAGCTAGCTGGATCCCGACGCCGGCCATGTGCTCTCGTTTATTTCTCATCCTTTTTCCTTGTGCATGGAGCCCAGGACCATTTCCTACGTGCACGCATGTGCTTGTTGGTCAGGACGATCGGGACAGTCCTTTGTCACTGTAGAGTGATGGTTGCATTGCAACGTCACAACAAGGTTAATGATATTTTCGAAAAAAAACAAGGTTTAGGATACAGAAACCAACGAGAAACATCTATTGCATGTACTGCACTCCAATTTTTACCCTCTTTTTCCTTAAAAAAGGGTTTCCCCCGCTTTGTATTACAAAACAACCAACCGATACAACCAACTGTAGGTGTTGGGGCGGAAGCAGCACAGACACGCCCAAAAAAAAGAAAGAGAAAATACAAAAGGAACAAATGTCGATAACGGCGGATCGACAGAAATGAAGAAGCCTTGCGATCACTGCGCCCACCGGAGATCTCCCACCGAGCTCCTAGACTCCGACGCGCCGGTACCAAGCAAGACCTCCAAGAAAGGACGCGACGATGACGACGCTGCTGCCAAGGGTTTCCCCCGGTACTCGACGAGAAGAGAGGAAGGGTAGCCCTCGACGCCCTCCAGGAAGGTCTGTGGGCCCACAGGCCTGGCGGGCCCCACATAGGCCTGTAAAGCTCCCGCCTTCGCGCAGCAGCAGCCAGCAGGCATGCCGTCGGTGTCGTCACGAATGGAACTCAGAACCATTTCTCTTGCATAATGCAATGCAGGGTTTTTCTTTCCCCCTTTGGAAGGGTTGGAAGAAAATATTAAAATGTCCTGTATTTTTGCTCGAAAGCTTTTTTAAAAAAAATTGAACATATTTTTTACTGTATAATGAATATCATTCAATCCATTTCATAAACTACTTTGCAAGTTTCTCATAAATTGGTCATGTGAGGTTAATTTGAGTTGACGTCGGATGCATAACTTTTTTTGTTAAGCACAATACAATCAAAGATGTTCACACACACAACGCGCAAACATGTAAACGTGGGCATTTGCCTTCCCGTTTTGATCGATTAGGCTTGCTGCCATTTCCATTGATCAGTGGGAGAGATGAACATGTCATGCATGTCCGGAGCTGGATGTCGACACCGACCATGTGCTCTCAGTTATTTCTAGTCCATTTCCTTCGGCATGGAGCCCAGGACTACTTCTCTTATGTGGTGTCGTGTCGCTTCCATAGAAAGGCGTACAACATTGTTGCCAATTTTGGCTAGCCTGTGGCGTCATAGCTGGGAGAAAAATAGAAAATGCTAGTGCGACATGTTGTGCATGTAGTTGCACCGCTGGCTCTTACGTGCATGCATGTGCTTGGTCATGGCGATCGCGATCAGGGCAGTCCTTTGCCATTGTTGAGTGATGGTTGCATTACATAGCATAGAATTGCAACACAGCAAGATTAATGATACAACTAACAAGGAACATACATTGCATGCTGGTACACAACTATTATTTGTCCTCCTTTTCCTTCTTAGTGGAACCCAGAACCATTTCGCAGAGTTTTTATTTTTCTTTGGGAGGGGCCAAAAGGATCGGTTTTCAGAACATCTAAAAAATACTCCCTCCGTTTTGATTTACTCGTCGTGGTTTTAGTTCAAATTTGAACTAAAACCACAAAGAGTAAATTGAACTAAAACCACGACGAGTAAATCGGAACGGAGAGAGTAACTAGTATTTTTTCCAAAAGTATTTTAAGAAAAACTGAAAATAAATTTATTTGCCGTCAAAAAATATATGATGTAATCCGTTGCATACAGGAACTACTTCTTCCTAGTGGTCAGCACGCTTCACTTTGTGTTCAATGGGAACGCATATCCTTGGTAAGCACAATCGGGACAATCCTTTTCTTTGTTCCTATCTCGCTTAGGATGGAGAGAAGGCATTACACTCTAGAATAACACTCACAAGACGATCATATCTCGGTTGGTGTGAAGTTAAATTAAGCGAAGGAAGTGAATATACCCTCCCGCTTTCACAAAACGATAACTTAACACAATGATGTTTAAAAGTGGGCATATTACCCCTCAACTGTAGAGAACCAGACGAATAACCCCCGGGAACTTGGAGGGTGGTTTTGGAGTACGGTTTTACTATTACGAGATACTGATGAGGACTGCTTGTTGACTGATACTGCCACTTCATTGAGGAAGCAATATAGTGAGTGTCTTCTATTATCTTTTATTGTATTTCCCTTTTTACCTCTCTTTACAACATAAAAAACCTGATCATTCTCCCTTTCATGAGCAGCTCGAGGTCACCGTCGCCCTCCTCCCCTTTTCTTGCGTTCGGCCAACAATTCGACAACTACAACTTGCTCTTACCTTGCCTCTGAGCTCGCCAACTAGATGTGTTCAAGCTCCACTGTTCCTGATTGAGTAGAACGTGAGTTGTTTTCCCTATCTATTTTTTCCTTTCCATCAAATTTTCCTACAGATGACCTGTGCGTGCCCTACCTGACATCCTCCTCTGCTACGTACACCCTTCTAGAAAGATGTCGATGTCACCAATTAAAGCCGCACAGATCACCTAATGTGGCAAGACGACGGGGGGGGGGGGGCATCTGGAGTTCGGCAAATAAGTTTGGAAAGTTGGTGTGGCACCAAATTCCACCGAACACTTCACGAAAGCAGCTCCAGATGAACTGAGCGGACACGCAGGAGAAGAAAATGTGATTCTAGTCTTCGGGGACACCGCAAAGCGGGGAGATGCCAGTGCCCGGACCATTCCGCTTGCGAACCTCAACCCCGGACGGGACCCGACCGCGAATCCATTGCCACATGATGATACGGATCTTCAGAGGTAGGAGGATGGACCACACCGTCGAGAGGGGGAGGGGCGGAAGAGGGTGCGATAGCCAGGTACAGAGACTTGGTGGAGAATTGGCCCGAGGGATCAAGGCGCCAGCGCACCAGGGCAGGGCCGCCGTCCACCATAGGTTCGTGGAGGGCAACACAGTCTAGCAACTCACGCCAGGCGGCGGATTCCAAGGGCCCAATAGGCCTTCGGAAAGCAAGGCGCCCTAAGTCAAGAAAGGCCCTATCGACAGAGATCACGGGATCGACGGAGATGGAGAAGAGGCCGGGAAAGCACGCCCAAAGGGGGTGTCCCCGGCCCAGCGATCATACCAGAACAGAGTCGAAGCTCCGGAGCCGACCGAGATGGAGGTCCCGATGCGGAGAACCGAAAGGAGCTGGACAATCGATTGCCAGAACTGGGATCCGCCAGACCTCTGGCAGAAGGTGAGGGGATGTCCGCGCAAGTATTTGTTCCAGATGATGTCGAGCCAGAGGCCGCCGTGCCCTTGCGAGATGCGCCAAAGCCAGCGGGAGAGGAGGGCGATATCCATCCGTTTAGACCACATAGTGCCTAGGCCGCCTTGCTCCCTGGGCTTGCAAATGACCGGCCAGCTGACCATATGATACTTCTGCTTATCGTTGACGCCCGCCCAGTAGAAGCGAGACTGGACCTTGGCGATTGACGGTGTCCTGGACTAGGGAGCAATCACCACGTCGTCCCCCGATCAGTTAGATTGGGCCGAGGACCCCCATGGCCGTATACTAATGGGCCAGTTCAGACAGTTGCCACATACAAGGAAGATTCCACAAGACTTGGTGATCAAGACAAGGACTCCTCCCCCACCGGCGTATTTGGCTAGGACTCTTGTTACCCTAGGCCTATGGTACATTATATAAACCGAGGCCAGGCTAGTCGATAGATGATGATGACATTATTCATCATACCTCTGGGGTTTAGACCACAACATATGATCTCGAGGTAGATCAACTCTTGTAACCCCTATACTCATTATAGTCAATCAAGCAGCATGTAGGGTATTATCTCATCAAGAGAGTCCGAAGCTGGGTAAAATCCCGTGTTCATGATACCATTGATCCTAAGACGCACAACTTGGGACCCCCTACCCGAGATCCGCCGGTTTTGACACCGACATTGGTGCTTTCATTGAGAGTTCCGCTGTGTGATCGGTAAAAGGATCAATGGCTCGACTACAGGTCAACTGCGACGTCGGCTTCTTCATCACCAGCTCAACTGGTCACCTTGGCTTGACCGAGGACTGCGCTGTACCTCCAATCGTCATGTTCGGATGAGGGCCTTCATCAACATCAACTCCGATCTCTATCAAGATCATGGAGGAGTCATCCATGGAGCTCGGGGGCTCAACATCAACATTGCCCTCAGGCGACCGTGCTGTTTTTCTGGACAGCAAACTTGTATCCGCCGCCACCGCCTCCTCGAGTGTTGCCTAAACGATTGCTTTGGTAGAATTATGCGGAATTAAGTCTACAACAACCCTGGAAAATTTCGTCGAGTTCCGATGGAGAAATCTCCGGCAATCTCCGATATACCGGAGCCCTGTTGAATCTGGACGAGAATCCGGACGAGTTTGGAGCGGGGTGTCCAGCATCTAGCTCGGACATCCTTTGGAAGATCCAACCGTTGATCGGCTGCGGGATTCCCATATCTACCACCTGCCAAAATTTCAGCTTGAACC
>NW_025232981.1:7878-8733 GCF_018294505.1 Triticum aestivum | reverse complement strand
CCCAGGCCGTCAGGCCAGTGCCAACGGATCTGGATGTTCTGAGCTGACAGGAACTCCTCCCGCAACGGGAACTTCGCCGAGAAGCGAAAATCTTACGAGAAATTCCAATCCAGCGCCTTCCATTCGCGGCGAGCTTCACTGGTTCGCCGGCGGCGAGTTCTCTACAGTCTTTTTTTTTTTTTAGAATCCGATTTCTCTACAGTCGTGCTCTGCTTTTTTTTTTGAGGAAACAGTCGTGCTCTGCTTTTCGCCGCTGTTGGGCACTCCCCGCACTTGCGGCTCACTAGCGCGGCTGTGGGCCAGCCGACGAACACGACGGCCCAGAGTCTGGGAATAAGCAAACGCAGCGACCGGAACGTTTAGTACCACATCGCTCAGCTAGCAACATTGTACGCGGCTTAAATAGCCCACTGCTGACCTTTTCTTCGCCGAGGACGCAGAGCTGATTCATCAGCTATGCTGAGGCAAAAGCATTCGCTACGCACTTCTGGCCGGGCCTGTCCTGGCGGCCTGTGACCCTAGGTCTCTCCTCCCTTGGAGGTGCGGGGGGTTAGAAGGACGGTGCGATGTAAGTCTTTTTAATTTTTCCAACATTTTTTACTTTACTTTTTCTCTTCTTCTTTTTTTACTTTGATTTGCCCAATATTTTTCCCTATTCATTTTACTATTTTGCAGGTTGTGCAACAGGTGAACATGTAAAGTTAAAAAAAAAAACATATGTCTCTATCCTTTTCCTAATATTTTTATTTTCATTTATTATCCTTCTTCATTTTCCTAATATTTTTTCTTTTCTCGTTTACTATTTAGCATGTTGTGTAACAGGTGAACATGTCAAGTCTAAAATAGAACCTAAGT
>NW_025232981.1:0-3505 GCF_018294505.1 Triticum aestivum | reverse complement strand
GAAAGCGTGGGCGCCCCATGATACGTGACGACAACCGTCGCGCCGGACACAGCAAGTCCGGCCGGGCCGAACACAGTAGACAAAGCTCGCTTGAGCTCCATCTTGATATAGCCCAATACAGAGGCGCCGCACACCGACTATGCTTCACAGATGAAGTAATGGATCATCAAATCCCCGAAGGGTTTAAACCTGTGAATATTGAATCCTATGATGGCACAACAGACCCCGCGGTTTGGATCAAAGACTATCTCCTTCATATCCACATGGCCCGCGGTGACGATCTTCACGCCATCAAATACCTCCCACTCAAGCTTAAAGGACCAGCTCGGCATTGGCTTAACAGCTTGCCAGCAGAATCAATTGGGTGTTGGGAGGACCTGGAATCCGCATTCCTTGATAACTTCCAGGGCACGTATGTGCGACCACCAGACACTAACGACCTAAGCCACATAATTCAGCAGCCAGACGAATCGGCCAGACAATTCTCGACACGGTTCTTAACTAAGAAAAATCAAATCGTCGATTGTCCGGATGCGGAGGCCCTCGCGGCCTTCAAACATAACATCCGTGACGAGTGGCTTGCCCGACACCTGGGACAGGAAAAGCCAAAATCCATGGCAGCCCTCACATCACTCATGACCCGCTTCTGCGCGGGAGAGGACAGGTGGCTAGCCCGCAGCAACAACCTTAGCAAAAATTCTGGCAGTCCGGATACCAAGGACCGCAATGGCAGGCCGCGTCGCAACAAGAACAAACGCCGCATTAACGGCGACAATAATGAGGATACGGCAGTCAATGCCGGATTCAGAGGCTCAAAACCCGGTCAGCGGAAAAAGCCATTCAAAAGAACTACTCCGGGTCCGTCCAATTTGGACCGAATACTCGATCGCTCGTGCCAGATACACGGCACCCCCCAAAAGCCAGCCAACCACACCAACAGGGACTGTTGGGCATTCAAGCAGGCAGGCAAGCTAATTGCCGAAAACAATGGCAAGGGGCTGCATAGCGATGACGAAGAAGAGACCCGGCCGCCGAACAATAGAGGACAGAAGGGTTTCCCCCCACAAGTGCGGACGGTGAACATGATATACGCAACCCACATACCCAAGAGGGAGCGGAAGCGTGCACTCAGGGACGTATACGCGATGGAGCCAGTCGCCCCGAAGTTCAACCCATGGTCCTCCTGCCCGATCACTTTTGATCGAAGGGACCACCCCACCAGCATCCGCCACGGCGGATTCGCCGCATTGGTTTTAGACCTAATCGTCGATGGATTTCACCTCACCAGAATCCTGATGGACGGCGGCAGCAGCCTGAACCTGCTTTATCAGGACACAGTGCGCAAGATGGGCATAGACCCCTCAAGGATTAAACCCACAAAGACGACCTTCAAAGGCATCATACCAGGTGTAGAGGCCAATTGTACAGGCTCAATTACACTAGAAGTGGTCTTCGGATCCCCGGATAACTTCCGAAGCGAGGAGTTAATCTTCGACATAGTTCTGTTCCGCAGCGGCTATCATGCTCTGCTCGGACGGACCGCGTTTGCAAAGTTCAACGCGGTGCCGCACTATGCATACCTCAAGCTCAAGATGCCAGGCCCTCGAGGAGTCATCACGGTTAACGGAAACACTAAACGCTCCCTCCGAATGAAGGAACATACGGCGGCTCTCGCGGCAGAAGTACAATGCAGCCTCTTAAGGCAATTCTCGAGTCCGGCCGTTAAGCGACCGGACACGGTTAAACGCGCCCGGAGTAACCTACAACAAGACCACCTGACACGTTCCGAGCACGCATAGCAATGCGGCCCCAACCCCAGCCCTCGCAAGATTGCAAGACTGGTCCTTCGCGTACATCATTACGCTCTGGAGATACCATGGGCATAGGGTGAGGGGCACGACCACGATAGGCCCAGAATGCGGCTTAACCACACCAGGGGATCCCAAGTGTGTCATTCTTTTCTATCTTTTTCTTTCTTACCCACGGGACTCCGTTCACCAGAGGCCCTGTCCGGCAGTAGACCGGCCGAACTCACGATGCAATAGCCAGGGGAGGAGAAAGGCTACGATGAATATTCAGGTGGTCTCCATTACGAGCATTAAACCTGTTTTATACACCATTCCGCAGCCTACCCCTGGAGGGGGACATGTTGAATAGTCCCATCCCTTGCTTACCGCACTATTTGTATCGTTCTGCATTCATGGCAGTATTACTTAATTAAACAATGCAGCACCTTTTTGCTTATAATTGCATTCCTTTCTTATACATATGTTCAGTCATGACATGTCACACCCGTACACTTTGATACGGCTAAATACACCAGGGGCTTAAGTTCCCCACATTATGGTGTGATAAGTCTGAACACTTTCACAAGTGTGGCACCCCGAACTTATAGCATTATATGCATCGGCTCCGAATCATGTCTTGGGTCAATAGTTGGGTTTTCCCGGCTCCCATGTTTTGGTACCTTACGTTCCGTTTTATCGGCTAAGGTAGCACTGGGAGAACCACTGCGATTGCGCCCCAGTTGAGCTGGGCGAGCGCCTCAGTGGAAAAAGCTAAAACTGACTGTCATGATAAGGCGAGAGCCGGTCGCTGTTCGAGAGGTTTTTTCGAGTCCCTAAAGACTTATGCCACTTAGAGCGAGGAACCGGCTTTGTCCGGCCCAGGCATGGATAGCACCCCGAATTCGGCCTTCCGAACACTAGGGGCTTCGCCGAAATTTAAAATTATACAATTCTATGGCTAAGTGAGAGTGTTCAAGCATTATAAGTCCGGTTGCCTTGTTCGTTGTGTTGAGCGCCTCCCTAGATGGACCCAAATATGGGAACAAGAGTGCTCAAATTTATCCCGAACACCCCAGCACTCGTGGCATGGGGGCTGAAGCCGACGACTTGCCATCTCTCAGATTTGATAAACAGCCGCACAGAAGGTAATATTTTAAATCAACAAGCGTTTCTTAGCGCATATGAACAAAGTTTTCAGCGCACAGGATAACAAAATGCGAGTCTACTCAAATATTACATTTTTGGAGCACTCACCCGCAATAATGCGGGCACCCTTCAGGACACCCTTATAATACATCTCGGGCGTGCGATACTCCTTGCCCGGCGGTGGCGCATCCGTCACAAGCTTCTCAGCATCCATCTTGCCCCAGTGCACCTTAGCACGGGCAAGGGCCCGACGGGCACCTTCAATACAGGCGGATTGCTTGATGACCTCAACCCATGGACAAGCATCCACCAGCCACCGCACCAGGCCGAAGTAGCTCCCAGGCATGGCCTCTCGAGTCTTCATGAAAAATGCCTTACCCGCCACTATTTTCTTCAACGCCTCGATTTCCTGAAGGGCCTTGTGGGCTTCGGCCTTAGCGGCTTTGGCACTCTCAAGAGCCGATGCAAGCTCGGACTCTCGAGTCTTCGAGTCGCGCTCCAAACTCTCATGCTTTTCCACAAGAGCCTGGAGCTCTTGCTGTACCTCTGCCACCCGCGCCTCCTGCTTCTCT
>NW_025232980.1:6206-8736 GCF_018294505.1 Triticum aestivum | reverse complement strand
GAAAGGATGATGGAGACTATGACGCCCCCACAAGTCGGGACGAGACTCCGGACGAAAAATAAAAATAAAATGAGAGAAAAGAGGCCAAAAGAAAAAAAAGAAAAGAAGGCCCAAATAAAAAAGAGAAAAAATGAGAGAAAAAGAGAGAAGGGGCAATGCTACTATCCTTTTACCACACTTGTGCTTCAAAGTAGCACCATGATCTTCATGATAGAGAGTCTCCTATGTTGTCACTTTCATATACTAGTGGGAATCTTTCATTATAGAACTTGGCTTGTATATTCCAATGATGGGCTTCCTCAAAATGCCCTAGGTCTTCTTAAGCAAGCAAGTTGGATGCACACCCACTTAGTTTCCTTTTGAGCTTCATACACTTATACCTCTAGTGCATCCGTTTCATGGAAATGCCTACTCACTCACATTGATATCTATTGATGGGCATCCCCATAGCCCGTTGATACGCCTAGTTGATGTGAGACTATCTTCTCCTTTTTGTCTTCTCAACAACCACCATTCTATTCCACCTATAGTGCTATGTCCATGGCTCACGCTCATGTATTGCGTGAAGATTGAAAAAGTTTGAGAACATCAAAAGTATGAAACAATTGCTTGGCTTGTTATCGGGGTTGTGCATCATTTAAATATTTTGTGTGATGAAGTTAGAGCATAGCCAGACTATATGATTTTGTAGGGACAACTTTCCTTGGCCATGTTATTTCGAGAAGACATTATTACTTTGTTAGTATGCTTGAAGTATTATTATTTTTATGTCAGTATTAAACTTTTGTCTTGAATCTTTCGGATCTGAATATTCTTGCCACAATAAAGAGAATTACATGGATAAATATGTTAGGTAGCATTCCACATCAAAAATTCTGTTTTTATCATTTACCTACTCGAGGACGAGCAGGAATTAAGCTTGGGGATGTTGATACGTCTCCAACGTATCTATAATTTTTGATTGTTCCATGCTATTATATTATTTGTTTTGGATGTTTATGGACTTTATTATACACTTCTATATTATTTTTGGGACTAACCTATTAACCGGAGGCCTAGCCCAAATTGCTGTTTTCTTGCCTATTTCAGTGTTGCGAAGAAAAGGAATATCAAACGGACTCCAAATGTAATGAAACCTTCGGGAGAGTTATTTTTGAAACGGAAGCAATCCAGGAGACTTGGAGTATACGTCAGGGAAGCTTCGAGGTGGCCACGAGGCAGGGAGGCGCACCTGCCCCCCTGGGCGCGCCCCCCACCCTCGTGGGCCCCTCGTGGCTCCTCTGACCAACTTCTTTTGCCTATATATGTCCATATACCCTAAAAACATCGAGGAACAAAATAGATCGGGAATTCCGCCGCCAGAAGCCTCCATAGTCACCGAAAACCAATCTAGACCCGTTCCGGCACCCTGCCGGAGGGGGGAATCCCTCTTTGGTGGCCATCTTCATCATCCCGGTGCTCTCCATGACGAGGAGGGAGTAGTTCACCCTCGGGACTGAGGGTATGTACCAGTAGCTATGTGTTTGATCTCTCTCTCTCTCTCGTGTTCTTGAGTTGGCACAATCTTGATGTATCGCGAGCTTTGCTATTATAGTTGGATCTTATGATGTTCCTCCCCCTCTACTCTCTTATGATGAATTGAGTTTTCCCTTTGAAGTTATCTTATCGGATTGAGTCTTTAAGGATTTGAGAACACTTGATGTATGTATTGCATGTGCTTATCTGTGGTGACAATGGGATATCACGTGATCCACTTGATGTATGTTTTGGTGATCAACTTGCGAGTTCCGTGACCTCGTGAACTTATGCATAGGTGTTGGCACACGTTTTCGTCTTGACTCTCTGGTAGAAACTTTGGGGAACGCTTTGAAGTTCTTTGTGTTGGTTGAATAGATGAATCTGAGATTGTGTGATGCATATCGTATAATCATACCCACACATACTTGAGGTGACACTGGAGTATCTAGGTGACATTAGGGTTTTGGTTGATTTGTGTCTTAAGGTGTTATTCTAGTATGAACTCTATGATAGATTGAACGGAAAGAATAGCTTCGTGTTATTTTACTACGGACTCTTGAATAGGTCGATCAGAAAGGATAACTTTGAGGTGGTTTCGTATGCAACAATAATCTCTTCGTTTGTTCTCTGCTATTAGTGACATTGGAGTGACTCTTTGTTGCATGTTGAGGGATAGTTATATGATCCAATTATGTTATTATTGTTGAGAGAACTTGCACTAGTGAAAGTATGAACCATAGGCCTTGTTTCAATGCATTGCAATACCGTTTTCGGTCACTTTTATCATTAGTAACCTTGTTGTTTTTATATTTTCAGATTACAAATACTCAATCCATATTACACTTGTATCACCATCTCTTCGCCGAACTAGTAAACCGATACAATTTACTATTGTATTGGGTGTGTTGGGGACACAAGAGACTCTTTGTTATTTGGTTGCAGGGTTGTTTGAGAGAGACAATCTTCAACCTATGCCTCCCAGGGATTGATAAACCTTAGGTCATCCACTTGA
>NW_025232980.1:4891-5340 GCF_018294505.1 Triticum aestivum | reverse complement strand
GGAAATTTGCTACTGTCCTACAAACCTTCGCACTTGGAGGCCCAACAACGTCTACAAGAAGAAGGTTGTGTAGTAGACATCAGACAACAACATATTAGCATTGCTGCCAATACAACAACTACTTGTGGCTTAGTTAGCAAAGCTAGAGATGAAGCATTGCTGCCAGTACATATCAGTGAGCCATATTGCTGCCAATATCAATGAATGAAGCATTGTTCTTGCAATTTTCTCCAATGCCAATATGGTTCACTGCTGGTCACTACCTAATTGAAACAGGAAAAAACTTCTACCAATTGATCCCAAGCTAGAGATAATTAATAGCAACATAAAATAACAAATGCTACTGCTCATGATCTCAATTTGGACCCCTACATATAAAAAATTGGCCCTAATTTAAGAACAGGAGGAAAGGAAGGGGGTGGCTCACTGCGCGTCGGGTCAGGGTCGTC
>NW_025232980.1:2861-4678 GCF_018294505.1 Triticum aestivum | reverse complement strand
GTTGGCCCGCTGAGCCTTGTTGATCTGAAGAGAGAGAGAGATTTCATAGCCGCACAGGGTGGGATTGGAGCCCGAGGAGAGGAAGGAAGAGGGGGGGGGCGTACCGGAGAGGGAGGGGGTCGGTGGCCGGCGTCGGGGTCGGGGCTGAGGTCGGGGGTGGTGCGGCGTCGGCAGCGGCGGCGCGTGGGCGGTGTGGCGGCGGCGTGAGTGGTGCGACGCGTGGGCGGTGCGACGTCGGTGGTCCGGCGTTGGTGATGGTGTGGGTTCTTTGTCAGAGAAAAGGGGATCGAGCCGCTAAGAGTGAGATAGAGGAAAGAGATAGGAGCTATTGTGACGGTGCTGTAGGCAACTTAGCTATAGCGCGTGTTGGCAAAACGCGCTATAGCTAAGTTAGCTATAGCGCTGCCCTAGAAAAAACGCGCTACTGCTAAATTTTTTTCTTAGCTATAGCGCTGCACTAGACAAAACACGTTACTGCTAATTTTATTCTTTTTTTCTTTTTCTTTTTTTCTTTTTCTTAGCTACAACGCGTGTTGGCAAAAAGCGCTATAGCTAAGTTAGCTATAGCGCTTTCCAGGCCAAAACACGCTATTATTAACTAATTTTATTTTTATTTTTATCTTTCTTTTTCTTTTTCATATTCCACAAACTTCTTTTCTTTTTCTTTTTGTTTTTCATATTCCACAAACTTCCTACCTTTTTATTTTATTTTTATTTCTCTTTTTATTTTTATTAATATTTTTCTTTCATTTCATTTTGCAAAACTTTCTTTCTTTTTCTTTTTCTTTCATTTGCACTTTTCTTTTTATCTTTCTTTTGCACTTTCCTTCCTTTAATTTGGTATGTCGTTGAAGCAATACCACTGTTACACCCCGGATAATAATTAGTCTAATATATATTACATCATTTGACCGCTATCGGCGGTATACAAAATAGCTAGACACACACAAATTTTGTGGATTAGTTTGTCAGCTTGGGCGACGACGACGCTTCAGACCGACCTTCTTCCCTCTTTTGTTCGTTGTCGAATAATTGAGCCCATGGTCGTGACTCTTCCCTCTTTCGTAGGTAATGTAGTCTTCATTCTTCTTTTGATGTATGTTTCATTGTCATCAGCATCATCTTCCCTCATCGGATCACCGTACTGGTCGTAGTCTTCCTCGTTGGCGACTCCATCCATTTCGGCGGTCCTCCTTTTGCTTCTCCTCACGACAACACAGCTAGTATTGATCAGATCAGTTATGAAGAAACATTGTGTCACGTGTTTAGCGTGTATCCATGGCTTATTTTTGGCGATGGAGTTGACGGTACCGCTATTGGAGTCGGATATACACATGGTAGTGAAATCTCGGTTTTCTCTCTGTAAATTCTTAGCCCATCTGACACGGAACATCGTCGCGCTATGCAATCCAGAGTAGTTAAGCTCCCATATCTCTTCGACCCTTCTGTAGTATCTTTCAATTACATTTCCGGTCATGGCTTCCATCGTCACCCCTGAGTTTTGGTCATCACTGTTTATATCTTTCTCCTCAGTGTAGAATGTGTATCCGTTGATATCGTATGCTTGATAAGTCACGAGGTTGGTCGAGGGGCCATGTGCTAAGGCGTTAATGAGCGTTCCGTTCGGACAACCCTCTTCCGGGGGATTAGCCAGAACTCACTCTTTGAACAAACGCAAGAAAAGTGGAGTTGTGCTCTCTAATAACTTCAGTGTCCCTCTGTGCACCCCATGGTCATGGTACTTCTTTGCGATGGTCTCTTTGTGAAGTGTCATGATATCTTCTAGCACATCTAGGTGTTGTAGCACAACTAAGTTT
>NW_025232980.1:2307-2847 GCF_018294505.1 Triticum aestivum | reverse complement strand
CCCTGTCAAGGTCGTTTTGTCGGCCCGAGCATAACACATTCACATCCCTATGACCGTTGGTGTGACCTTCGCCTTCAAGCCTTCCATAGTGCTTGTTGACGGGCAAACCAACAACAGGGTCTCCGGTGCCTACTAGATAACTCTCACAGAAAGAGATGCAGTCTTTGGTTAGATATCCCTAGGCTATGCTTCCATCTGGACGGGACATGTTACGCACGAATCCTTTGATGACGCCATTTATCCTCTCGAACGGCATCATGCTGTGCAGGAATGTCGGCCCTAGGTCGATGATGTCGTCCATGATGTGGACACATAGATGCACCATGACATCAAAGAACATGGGCGGGAAGTACATCTCTAGCTCATTCAGTATGGCAACGATCTCTTCCTGTAGCCTATGGAGTTGCTTCACACCGATCGACTTTCCAGAGATAGCATCAAAAAAGTGGCATAGGTCAGTAAGCGTCTCACGCACATCTGTGTCCATAATCCCTCTAAGTGCAACCGGGAGTAACTGTGTCATCATCACATGGCAGTCGT
>NW_025232980.1:0-1923 GCF_018294505.1 Triticum aestivum | reverse complement strand
TTTCAAGTACTAGAAAATAGATCTCGTCTTCCATATCTTCAGCAGGGGCTCCGATGCCTTTTTCTTCGTCTTTCCTGGCGAGGGGCACTCTTCCCAGTTCTTCAATAAATTATATATTTCTGCACCGCTACGCTTACGTGAAGGACCTTGATGCTCAGCCTTACCATTGAATTGATCTCCACGCTTTCTCCACGAGTCATCCTTCTCGAGCCATCTTCGGTGCCCCATGTAAACGGTTTTCAAAGACCCACCATCTTTCGATAGCTGCAGAGAAGTTATATCATCCATGCACCTCGTGCATCCGCAAAATCCGTGGCACACCTGGCCAGAGAGATAGCCTTAACCGAGATAGTCCCGCACTGTCGTGATTAGCGCGACTCTCATGTAGAAATACTCTCCTTTGCTTGCATCCCATGTCTTGGCCAGCGTTGTCCATAAGGTATGTAGCTCCTCTTTCAGTAACCCGAGATACAAATTTATATCATTTCTCGGTTGTCTCGGCCCTTGAATAAGCATAGCCATGTGTATGTATTTTTCCTTCATGCACAACTAGGGGAAGGTTGTAAATCCATACAAACACGGGGCATGTGCTATGATTGGTGTTCTGGTTGACAAATGGATTCATGCCATCACTACTAACGCCAAGCACGATGTTTATTGGATCATTTGCGAAAAAAACAAATTCAGCATTTAATGCTCTCCACTGGCTAGCATCTCCGAGGTGTCTCAGCTTCGGCTCATCTCCGTCATCTGGCTTCAACCTTTCCGTTGTAGACACGGAGTGATCGGAAAGTACCATACAACTTTCTGTGGAGCTTTCTTTCCGGCCTATATCGTGAAGCATTGCACTTTGGACAGATGTTTTTTTCCGCGTGCTCGTTCCGATATATGATGCAATAATCAATGCATGTGTGATATCTAATGTGTGGCAGATCAAGAGGGCACATGATTTTCTTTGCCTCCTCGACACTAGTAGGACACAGGCTCCCCGCAGAAAGAACCTTCTTTAGATACTTCACAAGCTCATCGAGGCTTGTATCTGTCCATTTGTTTTTTGCCTTCGTCTTTAGAAGTTCTAGTGTGAAACTCAAGCGGGTCACCTCGGGATTGCAATGATCATGCAAAGGAGTCATCAAGTCTACCTCCAGTTGCGCCAGTTTGGCCTCCTCTCTAGAAGAAGCTCTGTTGTTAGTTGTCTTCTTGCGAAGCAGGTCTCGAACATGCGGGTCCCGCATGGCTAAACTTAGTAGCGACCAAGATGGCGGCGTGTCCGCGTCTTCTCTGCCTTGAACTGCCTCTTCGCCATCGACATTTCCGAGGCCGTCTTCCTCTTCGGGCACGCAATCGGTCATCTCTTGGTCTGGTGGCCCCATGTCGTTATTTCCTGCCCCGTCGACATCCTCATCGTCATCATCTTCACTTATCCACCGAGTATGGACATGCATGAAACCATGCATGAGCAGGTGCGCCCTGAATGTGCCACCCTCAAAGGGGTCGAGCCTGACTATTCCTTTGCATTTTCGACACAAACATAAAACATCCTTCAGTCTTTTTTCATACATGTCGTCCACAGGGGATTGCCAGTATCTTTCCACCATCCTTCCATTGACCTTCATGATCACCTGTGCACGGAGCAAATATTATAACCACGTATATATGCATGCATGGATCAAATTCATACAAAAATTTGGCATGACCTTCCCTAAACATAGGACATATTGAGTTTGCCCGAAGTTCGCCGAAACGGAATTGAATCGAAATTTCGGCAAAACATAGGCAAATCATGTCACCCACATTATTTCATCAAATACACAATGTAGGCAACTCAAATTATGCCACACACAATTCGGTATATTCTCATATATATAGGTAAAACGGTGTCTACCATAGCTTGGCACAGAACTATATATATACACACACACA
>NW_025232979.1:6425-8737 GCF_018294505.1 Triticum aestivum | reverse complement strand
GGCCCCCGACTGTTACTTTGTGGCGGAGCGACAGGGCAGGTTGGGACCACCTAGGAGAGAGGTGGGCCTGGCCCTGGTCGGCGTTCGCGGATACTTAACACGCTTAACAAGATCTTGGTATTTGATCTGAGTCTGGCCATTTGGTCTATACGCACTAACCAACTACGCGGGAACAGTTATGGGCACTCGACGTCGTGGTATCAGCCGAAGCTCTTCTTGACGTCAGCGACGGAGCGGCGCGCGCCGGATTGGACTGGAACGCCTGCTAGGCTAGGTCTGCTTCCGGCCGCGTACGCAACGTGCAGGTGTGCAATGGGCGATGGGCCCAGACCCGTGCGCGCATAGGATTTAGATCGGTGTGTTGACCTCTCTGTTGAGCCTAGATGGGGCTGCGACGTGTTGATCTTTCGCGGTCGGGCATGACCCAAGAAAGTGTGTCCGGCCAAATGGGATCGAGCGTGTTGGGTTATATGGTGCACCCCTGCAGGGAAGTTTATCTATTCGAATAGCCGTGTCCCTCGGTAAAAGGACGACCCGGAGTTGTACCTTGACCTTATGACAACTAGAACCGGATACTTAATAAAACACACCCTTCCAAGTGCCAGATACAACCCGGTGATCGCTCTCTAACAGGGCGACGAGGAGGGGATCGCCGGGTAGGATTATGCTATGCGATGCTACTTGGTGAACTTACCATCTATTCTCTTCTACATGCTGCAAGATGGAGATGGCCAGAAGCGTAGTCTTCGACAGGACTAGCTATCCCCCTCTTATTCTGGCATTCTACAGTTCAGTCCACTGATATGGCCCTTTACACATATACCCATGCATATGTAGTGTAGCTCCTTGCTTGCGAGTACTTTGGATGAGTACTCACGGTTGCCTCTCTCCCTCTTTTCCCCCTTTTCCTTCCTACCTGGTTGTCGCAACCAGATGCTGGAGTCCAGGAGCCAGACGCCACCGTCGACGACGACTCCTACGACACTGGAGGTGCCTACTACTACGTGCAGCCCGCTGACGACGACCAGGAGTAGTTAGGAGGATCCCAGGCAGGAGGCCTGCGCCTCGTTCGATCTGTATCCCAGTTTGTGCTAGCCTTCTTAAGGCAAACTTGTTTAACTTATGTCTGTACTCAGATATTGTTGCTTCCGCTGACTCGTCTATGATCGAGCACTTGTATTCGAGCCCTCGAGGCCCCTGGCTTGTATTATGATGCTTGTATGACTTATTTATGTTGTAGAGTTGTGTTGTGATATCTTCCCGTCAGTCCCTGATCTTGATCGTACACATTTGCGTGCATGATTAGTGTACGGTCAAATCGGGGGCGTCACAAGTTGGTATCAGAGCCGACTGCCTGTAGGAATCCCCCTTTCCAACTCCTTGGCCGAAGTCGAGTCTAGTCATTGGAAAAGTTTTTACTAACATGGCTGTGTGTCTTACGGGCCCACGTCGCCATTGGGTGGTACTAGGATCTTTTACTCCTCGACCTTTACTCTGGGACTCTGATCTCTTTCCTATTCGGGTTAAATGAATTTTGCTAAATCTAACATTAGGATCTCGTTATCACTTTCACCCGGAGAGCCCCTTATTACTGATGATCGTCTGCTGCACGTGAAGACCCTGAAGATACTCTCCGCTGATAACCCGAGAACTTGTGTTCATCGCTTTTGCAATTCCCTTTCATCGATAAACTCCTATGGATAACCACGTATACTCGCCATTCATACAATGTTTCCCAGTTGATCTTGTTATTACAAGATACCCCGAAATTCTCTCTGTTGTTCCGAGAATCCTTTGAGCTTACTGCCTTGCTGTTCTTTGTCACCTGAATACCCCTACGGGTAATTTCTCACCCTTATCGAGTATCCGCTCATCCCCAGTTATTCATGTGTTTCACGATGGTTTTTGAAATACTATTCGATCCTCCAAAATTCCTCAGTAGCTTATTGCTCTGCAATACTTGTCTTCTTGCATTATGGATGCTTTCCATATGTCTGGCAATATTCGTTAGTGTCCTTAGACACCGTCATTTTGATCCTATTGATTCAACATGAGTGCGAATGCACGCAATCATCAGTTGATCCTTTTAAATTATCTTTCTGGCTCAGACGTCATTTTGAACATGAGCTGGTTCTCCCCAATCAAATTGTCGTCGATTGTGCCCCTATGTCTATTGAACTTATCCATCCTTGATCAGAGCGTCTGTTTCTGATCCTTTGCTTTGTAAATCATAATTCCTTTGCAATTGAGCTCTAAGTTACTTAGTTGTTTCTATAATCCAAGGTCTTTGCATTGATTCTTCCTCTGGTTGT
>NW_025232979.1:4124-4872 GCF_018294505.1 Triticum aestivum | reverse complement strand
GCTTTCATCATTCCTTTGACTTGATGTCATCGTCGATCAATTACATCTTCTTGAAAACCTCTTGACAAATTTGTCGTGATCATTGTCAACAATTTGACTTCTTCCAAGTTGTGTGTCGGAATTCAGGATGAGAAATACCATCCTTGCCCCTTGATGAATTGTGTTATCATCGACAACATTCTTGCCTCCCCTCAACACAAACTTGTTCATATTTTGTGTTATATCTTGATTTCCCTGCTATCCAACCTATGTTATGTTCTACCGTGGAGTATTACCATCTTTGATGTCAAGAATGTCGTGAGCATTACTCCACCTCTTAAGAATTCTTGGTACAGTGATACTTCTCACCATCACCATTCTTTCTTGGTCCCCGAGTTGTTTCTAACCGAAATACCGACAAATGGTCTGTGATGTCTAAATTCTAAACTTCTAGCAACCCTATTGCTTTGAAGTTATTGGTCTATAGTTTCATTCTACGTCTATGACTTAATGAATCATCATTCGAACATTGATCGTGCTACCTAGCCCATATTTCGGGTGCACAGTTCAACCAATGTTTAACTATGTATGTTTTCCTCGAGCATACATCATTAAGTCATTCGATCTAGCTAATGTTATCTCCTTGTTCACATAGTTGTGGAAATCCATCTTTTGGAAATCTCAATGGAATGTCGCTGAGTCCATCAGCCACCTCCTCATACTCTCCTTGATTAATGATGAACTCTTGTTTCGGAACTCGCTTCCATAG
>NW_025232979.1:1430-3240 GCF_018294505.1 Triticum aestivum | reverse complement strand
TGATCGCGCAAGACGTCTCCGCCCTTCCTACTTTTAACCCACATGGTGGGCCCATAACCCACAGTTCCACAGGATCAAAACCTGACTCTCTTGTACAACCCTGTCTGTAATGGTTATTCCTCACACTTGGGTTCGTATTTAATTCACGGGCCACCTTCCTAGTGCTCTATTCTGGTATCAAACGCAATACTTACTCTCGCTGCTCTGAACCCCTTTTCCTCTCTGGTTCAGACTTCGAGCAACTATCTACCCGTTTGAAACTTCTTATTGTACCATATTACTTTGCTCTTGGCATGTTTTATTCGTTCAACTCGAGAGATACTCATATGTTCATTCGTGGGATAACCCCCGGTGATTACCCCTGGTAGCGTTCTATCATTGTCAGGCTGCCCCTTTCCTATTCGTAAGTACGATGGAGCTCCCGAAGAAAGGATGCCAACATCGTCATGATGACCAAAGCAGAGAAATGAAGACACCCACGTAATGGATTGACCTCTTCGAGAAGAGCAACCAAGACCGAGATGACTCGTTAGAATTTCGTAACCAAATCACTTTCCCCCCTAGTCCCCCTCTTAAATCTCGGGACGAGATTTCTTGTAGTGGAGGAGATTTGTGACGCCCGGATATTTAGGCTACAGTAAACCTCTACTAATGATGCCACGTCACCTAGGTTACTGTTGATAAACTAGCGTTAGTTCAAGACAATTCAAATTCAAATATAAAATAAAAACAAACAACAAAAGTTTTCAAACACTAAAAACTAAAATGTTCACAATATTGCAAAAATTACCAAAGCTGTTATAAAAATAAAACCAACAATTTAGCAACTCCAGAAATGCCCCTAGAAATTAAAACAGTGGACCAACGGCACATCACTTGGCCTTTTCGATTTCTAAAATAATTAAACCTTTTCGAAAGACCTTCAGCTTTTTGTGGCATTGCTATATAATACAATGATGTTCATGTGACAAGCTACATGATTTACAAAAGTCCTTTGGTGCTTAAGCAATTAACAAACCAGAGCAAAAATAAATTAAAAACTGTAGAAAAGCAAAAAAAAGAAATAAAGGACCCCCCCGACTGGGCCTTGGCCCAGTTGGCCGAAGGAGCCAGTCGGCCTAGCCGACTCACTTCCGCACCCCCTGGCCTACTAGGCCTCCTCCACCCCCCGAAACCCTAACCCCCACCCCCACTCGCTCCACTACACGCCCCCACTCTCCCTCTCCCCCGATCCAATTGGGATCAGGCTCGCCGCCGCCTGCCGTTGCCCAGGGAACCCCATCGCCAGCCGGTGCCGGCCCCGCCCCTCCCGGACTCCTCCGCATCCCTCCTCTCCCTCGTGCGGCATCGCCTGAAGCCGCAGCTCGCCTAGTCACCGACCCGTCGCCGTCGCGCGCCATCGCCCTGCGCCCGTCCTTCGCCGCCCCGTCGTCGCCGGTGCTCCCCGTAGCCCGCCTCTTCGTCCACCTCCCCGCTGGGCTACATCGCCCCTCGCCGCTGCTCGAAGGCCTCCTCATCGCCGGACCACCCATCGTCGCTGCTCGTCGCCGCAGCCCGGAGCTGCTCCGCCTCGTCCGTCGCCCCGTCCTTGACTCCCCTTCGACGGCTCCACCGAGCCCATTGCCTCCCCCCTGGAGCTCCCCTGTGAGGAACCCCCGCTCCTATCCTCCTTCCCCTCCTCCCGTACGGCCACCGTCCGCCACTCCCTAACGTCGCGCGCGCGTGCGCCGACGCGCACCAAGGTGCCCCGCGCGCCTCCCCCTGCTCTGGCCACCGAGGCCCGCGCCTGTCGTGGCCTTGCTCCGCGCCC
>NW_025232979.1:0-1049 GCF_018294505.1 Triticum aestivum | reverse complement strand
CCAACTGCTCCGCCTTCCTCGCTTCACCCCCTGGCGCTGGCGCCGTCGCCCCGCCGGTGCCCCGCAGCGCCCTGCCCCGCGGCAGGATCGGGCGAGCGCCCTGTCAGACGGGCTGCGCCCAGCGCCCGCCCCGTTAAGGCCTTGGGCCTATGACAAACGGGGCCCACTGCCCAGAACATTTTTATAAAAAAAAGAATTAAAAAATATAATAAAAATATTAATTAATTAAAGAATTAATTAACTTAATTAATCATAATTAGTATAACCTAATCACTAGTTAACTTAATTAAACCCTGTTTAGCCTAACCTGTCAATGACACGGGGGCCCCACCCCCTGTTGACCAGTCAAACATTGACTGGTCAACTGGGTCCCCCTGGCCCACATGTCAGCCCCTGTGTAAACTGCTGTGTACACAGGGCTGGGTACATTTAGCAATTTCTCTTTTATTTTCGAATTAAAATAAATCCTGGAAATTTAGAAAATCATTTAAACTTATAAAAATCATATAAAATAATCCGTAACTCGGATGAAAATACTTTGTACATGAAAGTTGCTCAGAACGACGAGACGAATCCGAATACGCAACCTGTTCACCAGCCACGCGTCCCTAGCATAGCGAACCTGCAACATTTCACCTCCGGTTCATCTGTCCGAAAACGCGAAACACCGGGGATATTTTCCCGGATGTTTCCCCTTTCGCCGGTATCACCTATCCCTACGTTAGGTCACCCCTAGCACAACGTATCGCCGCGTCTTGCTTTGTGTTACATTTGATTGCTCTGTTATTTATTGTGTTCCCCCTCCGTTACTTCTTTCCGGTAGACTTCGAGACCGCTGCCGATGTTCGTGTGTTCGACTACATCGAAGACGACCCCTCCTACTTGCCAGAGCAACCAGGCAAGCCCCCCCTTGATCACCAGATATCGCCTATTCTTCTCTATACTGCTTGCATTAGAGTAGTGTAGCATGTTACTGCTTTCGGTTAACCCTATTCTGTTGCATAGCCTCTCATTGTTGCTACAGTTGTTAGCCTTACCTGCTATCCTAC
>NW_025232978.1:0-8737 GCF_018294505.1 Triticum aestivum | reverse complement strand
CTGCGCACGGCCTCCAGCATACTACAAACACCAGAAACTACTTGCAACTCCTGGACAGAGGACAAGGGTGATCAAGAAGCCGAGAGGGTCCATTGGTTTCGGGCCCAATGCGTGGTAGTAGCTGAATCATGGATCACAAACACAGAACTCAGTTCCTGAGGACGGCTGCAATGAGACAACCCACCATGTACTCCTACATGGCCTCTCACCGCTACCTTTACCAAATCGTGTTCACACACTTAGCTCACACACAGTAGGACATGTTCACACACCTCTGATTCATCCCCGATGAACCAGACCTGACTCAACTCTAAGCAGTAGCAGGCATGACAAACAAACATGAATGAGTAGGCACAACAGGGCTCAAACAACTCCTACTCATGCTAGTGGGTTTCATCTATTTACTGTGGAATGACAGGTCATGCAAAGGATAAAGGGGTTCAGCTACCGCAGCAAGTAACAGATGAATCGATGTTGTCCTAATGCAGTAAAAGAGAGCAGGAGCGAGAGAGTGGGATTTTATCGGAATGAACAAGGGGGTTTTGCTTGCCTGGCACTTCTAAAGATAACATTGAGTCTTCATCAGTGTCAACGATCACATCATCGGTACAACGTCTACCGAGGGGGAACAGCACCGGCAAACACAGAAGAAACACGATCAATGCAATGCACAGTATGATGCATGCTATGACATGGCAATATGAATGTGTTTTGAGCTAATGCAACTAGCAGCAAGTTAAATGGAGTTGGTTTGAACCCTAGGTTCAAATTCAAACTCCACATGTGATTATTTAAATGCCATTTAATTGATTTGTGCTAAACAGCAGCTATAAGTTGTTCTAACATGCATGAAAATGGTACAGATGGATTCCTTGAATTTTTCTGATAATTTTTCATATATAATTTATTTAATTTGGAGTTACGGTTAATTTTCTATGATTTATTGAAGTTTAGGGCATTTCTGGAATTTCTTGATTATTTATAAAATAAACTAAATTCCAGAAAAGGAATATTGCGTCAGCCTGACGTCAGTGTGACATCAGCAGGTCAACAGGGACTGGTCCGGGTAAAACCTGACGTGTGGGGGCCACACGTCAGTGTCACAGGGCTGCTTAGCTCACTGACAGGTGGGACCAAGTCAACGGCCACGTCAGCGTAGTCAACACTGACGCGTGGGGCCACCGGGGTTAGTTAAAACTAAACATGAGCTAAACTAAGTTAATTAGGCAGTGGGGGCCGTATGTCAGTGAGAGAGAGGGCTAGTTAGCGGAGTCATTAGCGACTAATGACAGTGCCACGTCGACTTCGCCGGAGTTCGGCCGGCGACAACCAAACCAACGGCGGAGGCTCGCCGGAGTTGAGCTACAGGCAATGGATGGACGCGCGAAGGCCACCAGGAGGTAGCCCGTGCTCTTCCGCATCCAACGGAGCAGGAAGGAGCGGACGGGGTGCGCTCTACTCGCCGGAGTCGAGCTCGCGGCGGCGGCCGGAGCTCGGGCAACAGCGGAGATGGCGCTATAGAACATGGCAGGGAGCACCCGTGGGTGTTTCGGGTTCGCAGGAGCGCGGTGAGCACGCTGGTGATGCTCGGGTGAGCGGCCGAGCTCACGAGCGCGGAGCACGTTGACCATGGCGGCGGCGAGCCTCGGCGGAGGTGGGGGAGCTAGCTAGGGGAGGGGAACGACGGGGGCTCCAGGGGGGAAATGGAGAGTGGCTCACCGAGGAGCTGCAGGGATGGTTAGTGGGCTCGGGGGCGCGCCGGAGTGGCCGAATCGACGGAGAAGGGCGCCGGGGCCGAAGCTTGAGGACGATGATGATGGCGGCTGCTCGGGGCCCTTCTGGTCGCGTGAGACGACGAGGAGGACGAGGGCGGAACAGCGGAGCTCGGGAGCGCGTCGGAGAGGAGAGGGGGTGGCGGTGGTCACGGCAACGGCGAACGGCGGCGATGGGCATGTTCGGTGGCGAGAGAGAGGGGTCCAGGGGAGAGGATGAGGGCGAGGGAGAGCGAGAGGGGCCCGCGGGGGTGCGTGGCGATGCCAGGAAAGTCCAGGGCGAAGCGGCAAGCAGGAGGTGGCCGTCGGTGGCCGTGCGCGTGCTGGCGCGCCGTGGGCACACGCCCTCCTGCCCACTGGCAGGAGGTTGAAGACAGTAGGAGTGAGGAGGAGGTGGGCTGGGCCTAGCTGGGCCGGTCCTGTTGGGCCACCAGGTAAGCGCCAGGTAAGATGCTCTGTTTTATATTTCTGTTCTGTTTTATTTTATTTAATTTATTTTGCCACTGTTTTGAATTTAAAATAATTCAAACAATGCCAAAAACTCCTCTGAATATTTTATATTGCTAGATGGACTTTTCCAAAAGCTTATAAAATATTTCAGGGGTATTTTGAAATTATATTCTAATTATATGAATATAATTCAAATTCAAATAGCTAATGAATTAAATCTAAAGTCCCAAAAATAATTCCTTAAAAAATGTTCAATATTTTGGTTGGGACTAGAACCCTTACCAAAAATTATCAAACATTTAGGAAGAGCATTTTGGAGCAATGAATGAGATTTCTAGGGTTTTTGCCCCTCTTTTATTTAAGTTTTTGAGGCTTCCAAAATTCCTAAGTTCAAGTTTCGAAAATATAGACATGATGCACACATGAAGCTAGCCTAGAGCACTACCAGCAGCTAGGGATGTGACAACTCACCCCCACTAAACAAGAATCTCGTCTCGAGATTCAAGCGTAGGGTAGGATGAAGGGAAAACGCATACTAGTACAATCTTCACGATCCAGGTTGCACTTCAAATGAACGTTGATTTGAACACCATCTTTGTCTTGTCGTCTTGCTCTGAGAACTTCAGCTAATCATGACAAGAAGAGGAAAGGAAAACTCTAGAAGGATCGGTCTTCTCGAAGGTCGAACAACTCAGGATTAACTCACGGAATGAGACTTAGAACCATCTCTCAGGTTGAGACACGAGATACACATCAAGAGGGGTGAAAAGAAACGGATGACGAAGGTTCACTAGGTGGATAATAATTCCACACTTAAGAAGGTGGTAAACGATTGTCAACGTAGCGAGGAGTTGAGTTGCTATGATACCACGACGAAACATCCTGGAGGAGGGTGATTCGTAGATTATTTCCTTAAGTGGCAAAAAGAATTACCTTTGATTCAGAGATCATTGAAAACCTTTATACCAGCCTAAGGCAATTCTCAAGCGATCGTTTGGAGGGGGTCAGTAGAATGGCATACTCAGACTTGGATGATGTGGATTACCTTGTTGAAGACAACGCAATGGATGAATTGCTTATCACCGGAAATGGAAGAGACCCATGGTAGAATGGCACATTGGCGGTGCAAGCTGGGAACAAAATGCAAATGCTGGGAATGATTCTGGTAACTGGGGAAGGACCCAACCATAGAGAGTGAATTCACTGTTTGAAAGGATCATAGCATTGCCGAGGAAACTGAGAGCAAACCCAGTTAGTGCCGATGATAACACCTAGCGCTTGTGCGTGCTCTCAAGAACTTGAGCATTTCCATATTCATCAAGGTTTTACCAACATCCGTGTCAAGGATCCTGGCAACACAACATACCACCATGATGAACAACGATGGACGAGGCAGATGCATAGGAAGATAACATCAACTCAGATTTCACCCTAGCGAGGCCAAGGAAACAAAATCTGGATGATCGACCAAGAGACATTTAGCACTCCGCTTCTAATGTTCTCCTTGACGTGCTGGTGTAACCCATTCATAGATATGGTTTGATAACTAGAACATCAAGTAAAGGTCGGACTTCGGGAGCAATAGAATCCATAAGGAACAGTTACGGAGGTAAATCCTACGAAATCCTTATGGGGAGGTGGCCAACTTCCTCAAACAAGATACTACAATGATAGGTCTTCCGGCTGGGTGTGTTGGCCACGACATCCACTTTACCGGTTATCGAGGGACCAATATTATAGTTCTTGGGAAATGTTCCAACCATCATATCTGCCTGAGATTCAGATCTGGTTGGTGTCAGGATATTCCAGACTCATCGAGTCTAGGAAGAAAAATGAAAGTTTGCAACACAAATCGACGAGATGACGTTGCGAGATTCTTGGGAAATGAACTACGATAGCAAGCTCCAAAACATGAGCTGGTTCTGCTACACATGTGTGAACACGCTGCCTCAGACAAACATGATCACATGGTAGTCTTACAATAAAACACTACCGAGTTCTGGTTGGGAACCATCAGCGAGGATATCGAAGTTCTTTCATAAGTCCGGATTAGCTCTTATGAAGATACTCCTTCTCCTTGAACAAATCAGTCAGTGGCTTGGTGTGCTAGGATATACATATGGAATGAAGATGATCAGTCTAACAGACCATAGAATTCTTCGCACGTGCATGACCGACTTGGGATGATTCCAAAGAAGCAAAAACAAACTTTCTCGAATTCACGACGGCAGCTTACATCAAAATGCATGTGAATCAAAGGAAGTCACTCCTTTCATCAAACAAGTACTTCATGAGCTAGCATGAAGAAAATGCTTTCAAAAGTTTCCAACACTAACTTAATGTTCAACAACATCATGGAGGAGATAAGGATGTTGTCAATGGACTCAACAACAACTCATCGGAATTTCCATATCACTGGACTTCCACCATCGTGTGAACACGGTGATAGCATTGGTCAGACCCAAAAGATATAATGGTGTATGCTCGAGGGAGGAACCACGAGGAAGACAACATTACGAGCATCGTTGGTTCTGACTTGATTTGACGATAGCCCACACTCAAATCAAAGAATTGATAAGACAATAGGTCCAACAACTGATCACAGGGACCAATCGATGAAGATATCATCTTTCTTCAACACACACTACACAAGAATATCCCTTTGGAACGAACTAAGTCAGACAAGCTTTTATCTTCCAACTCTCCAAGTTGTTGTCTAGCTTAACCAACTAGCTCAGGGATATCTAACACCGATTCTTGGAGAGAAGGTGGTTCATAAGAAACCAACTTGATCACGAGCTCAACATAACGGTCAGGTGACGACCTGGTGATACTTCCGAGAAGACATTCAAAAATCACGAACCACCGGTATGTTACTAAGCTCGAGAACAATCTCGCTTTTGAGGGCAAGACGATATGATCAAATGAGTGAGGACTTGACAAGATCCTAACTCATCAATCGAAGGGTGCACCGAAATAAGGACTAGGTAGCACGATCAGTCTTAGAAGGATGATTCAAAAACCAACATGCTAAGAATGAAATTATTATCCTTTAACTACCAAGCAACAAGGTTGCTAGGAGTATTGATTTCACACGCCATGATTCATTTGTCGGCATTCCGGTTACAATAACACAGGAACCGAGGAATGAACAATGATGGCAAGAAGTATCACTGTACCAAGAGTTCATAGGATGGTGTGCAATTCCTATAACAATCTCGATATAAAATATGTAATACTCCAAGGTAGAACAGAACAAAAGTTGGATTAGCAACTTGATCTGCAGAATACAACTACTTTGACCCAATCCTAAATATGGATGAGGTACTGGAGCTTGTTTATCCTAGTCATTCCGGAAGAGAATGGCTTGACGGACCACAAGAGTAATAGGCATCGATAAACGAGCGCACACATACTCTTGACTATCAATTGATAGACGAGGGTCAGAAGACAACTAAAGAGGGACAACTCAAAGGAACATACGATTTTCTGAGTTGTGGATGCATGGTTTAGCATGTCGAACGAATTCCACATATTTCTTCTGGATAACCCATGCAGAAAGGTAGAACTGGCAGAGTCACAATGTAGAATCGAGAACCCATCGAGAGCACTCTAATTGTGATCTTTCGATCAGCGAGGAACATCTGCCATAAGCGGTTCATAGTATTTGGAGGAAAGGAATACCACGAACATCGAGGACTAATGCAAAGGTTACTAATAACCTAAAGGAACGAGCAAAACTATCAACATGAAGCAAGTAGGGTGAATCTCGGGTTCAAAACCCAGGGATAGAATACCTACTACTAAATGGCATCACGGGATGCTTTCGATAATGACGGCCAGAGTCATCACACTGGAACATAAATCATGGCTAGACTACTAGATGATCCCCTGAGACACCTAGGGTCATAATAGTAACTCCAACATAATGTCAAGGCAATAGAATACCTCAACTCAACAATTAGTGTGATTGAGCTGGCATAAAGGAACATCGAAACCAGAGGGAAAGGATTTTGCAAATGCATCAGACTATTTAGAAACCTGGAATGACTCGGACAGCATAACGGCTGTAAATGCTCAGAAAAGATTTGAGACATTCACAAAAATGGTGGCATAACCACTCAGAAGCACAATATCAAGGTCTCGAGATCAATAATTAACATACAGAAGTACTAGGAACTGAAACGAGGCTTAAGTCCAACAATCTATAAGTCTACGGATTAGTAACACGTGATCCTGATAGAAAGAAAAGATAGCCTAGTTCTTAATCCCCGCAGGAAAGATAAGATGACTCAGATCAGAAGGCATAAGGTATAAGGAGTAAAAAGAGCCTTACGTTCCATCCCGCAATCAATTCCCTTATATAACTAAAGAATTTCTAGACTCAACTTCGACTAGTTTGGCTTGGTAATCCTACAGGCAGTCAAGCTCTGATACCAACGCTGTCAGGACCCCGACTCGATGCCACATAGGTCTAGCATGTAACACCTCATATCACTTTGCGGCCTCACGCACGGCAACCCACGGGTGTCGTCTTACCCTTGCCCGGGGCCGTTTGCGCCTTTTGGCACACGTATATGAGAGTGTCGCTAGCACCCATATGATAAGGAGCCCGGGCTGACATGGCTAGTCGTAAATCCAAAGTGGCACAGACTTACAGGGACAGGCATCCATGACCCAGCATCGAACGTGTCGGTCATCAGCGAGTGAACCCAGGCTGTAGCACTGGGCTAGCAGGACTCCGGTGAACCGGACTGTAGCGGGCTAACAGGACTCCGGTATTCATCGCGTGACATTTCCCCGAAGGGACAGACACAGGAACGAAGAAGGACACATGCCGGCCAGCCAAAGTGTTCCGGAGCAGTAGCAAGCTACCATGGCTCAGTGGAAACACTAGGAGACATTTCCCGGTAAGAGAGGCTACTAAAGATAAACAACTAGATGGTCAGATCCCACACATACCAAGCATTTCAATAACATACACACAATATGCTCGATATGTGCAAATACAACATGGCATCACAACATGACTCTACGACTCAAGTAATTTATTCATTAGGCTCCGAGGAGCGAGATATTACAAACATGGGTCTCATGACCCAACATTCAGAGCATACAAATCAAAGCACAAACGGAAGCTATCATGCCTGAGTACAGACATCTATAAATGAAAAGGGCTGAGAAGCCTGACTATCTATCAGATCCTGCCGAGGGCACAAGATCGTAGCTGAGGTAACAAGCTAAACGTCGAAGTCCACGCGGAACTACTAGTGAGACCGAAGTCTCTCTGCAAAAACATAAAATAGGCAAACGTGAGTACAAATGTACCCAGCAAGACTTACATCAGAACTAACTACATATGCATCATTATCAACAAAGGGGATGGTGGGGTTTAACTGCAGCAAGCCAGCTTTGACTCGGTGGCTATCCTAACTACGACTGCAATGTAACTCTTTTGAGGTGGCGCACACGAGTCCACATATTCACCATATCAATACACCACTATGGAACCGCTCTCGTCTCCCTACGAGAACGCCATCCATAGCACTCACGCTTATCTTGCGTATTTTAGGGTATCCACTTTCACTTGTCTATGAACTGATATAAGCAACCCAGAAGTCCTTTTCCGCGGACACGGCTATTCGAATAGATGATGTTAACCCTGCAGGGGTGTACTTCCTCACACACGCTCTCACCACTTACCGCCGTTTACACGACATGTACTCGGCAACCTTCAAGCGGAAGCCCAACGTGGGTGTCGGCCACGGCCTGCCTAAACACTCAAGTCTCTAGTCCAGGTTTATCGCCTATTCGGGTTCCATCCATGAGGAGATCCGGCCGGAGTTTCGCTCACAGCCCCAAACGATGTGAACAGGGTTCCTGAGACACCAAACGGGCGCCCGGTACACCGTGCCACGTGCCTACCGCATCACAGCCCACCCCTACGGTCAGCACTGCGCACGGCCTCCAGCATACTACAAACACCAGAAACTACTTGCAACTCCTGGACAGAGGACAAGGGTGATCAAGAAGCCGAGAGGGTCCATTGGTTTCGGGCCCAATGCGTGGTAGTAGCTGAATCATGGATCACAAACACAGAACTCAGTTCCTGAGGACGGCTGCAATGAGACAACCCACCATGTACTCCTACATGGCCTCTCACCGCTACCTTTACCAAATCGTGTTCACACACTTAGCTCACACACAGTAGGACATGTTCACACACCTCTGATTCATCCCCGATGAACCAGACCTGACTCAACTCTAAGCAGTAGCAGGCATGACAAACAAACATGAATGAGTAGGCACAACAGGGCTCAAACAACTCCTACTCATGCTAGTGGGTTTCATCTATTTACTGTGGAATGACAGGTCATGCAAAGGATAAAGGGGTTCAGCTACCGCAGCAAGTAACAGATGAATCGATGTTGTCCTAATGCAGTAAAAGAGAGCAGGAGCGAGAGAGTGGGATTTTATCGGAATGAACAAGGGGGTTTTGCTTGCCTGGCACTTCT
>NW_025232977.1:0-8738 GCF_018294505.1 Triticum aestivum | reverse complement strand
ACACACACACACACACACACACACACATTAGCTTTTGAATAGCACAATCATAAGGCCCAGAACCTTCAGCAAACACACAAACACCGACATTAACCGGTTCTTCATCAAGTGTACTCACGTGAACCAACAAGAGTTTCCAAGGTAAACTAAATTTCAGAGGAGCACCGTCGAATTTCAATATGATAGAGCCTACCTGCTTGTGGCAGGATTCGAACTACTCTGGTTAGTAAGGATGCGCCACTTCGATACACAGTGCAGCAATATGCAACAGTAGTGCAGCGGATAAATAGACAATATGAATGTAATGTACTGCATAAGCTAGATGTCACATTTATTTCCCCGGACAAGTGCTAAAAGATACTGAACTGTGAAGTTCTGAGCTTCAGCAGCCGCGGACGATGAGCAAAAAGTTCTGATGCTCTGCACGGGGGCATGGCATGCAGTGGCAAATGAGGATTGTTTTCTATTGAACATGTGTCGAGCAAGTAGCTGAAGCTTTCGACATTATTACATTAATCACTATGTAAAAATACATAGTAATTATCTCGAAGCAGTAGCTTAGCACCACTAAACATAAATACTGTAAAATCAAGATGGTTGGCAAGAACAGAAATAATTCCCATGCCTTATTACAAACCAGTTTTTCTTGTTTGAATAAGCAGAAATGATAATAGCAAGAAAAATGACACTTGTCCCATGACTCTCCATTGCACAACAGAGATGTATACAGCTCCCTCACCGACGATAGTGACTGCAAACCCCAGCCACCCAAGAAAGGCTCATGCCACTTCGGATCTGCTGCAGACTTAGCGTAGTGAAGCGTTTCTGCTGCCACAGCTATTCCGATCTTTGTTGTGACAAGAAGAAGAGCAGTCTCCGCCATTTCTCTCTGTGCAGTTTGACCTCAGTATTTCAGCCAAAACAGTTCCAGAAATCAACCTTCAATATTAAACAGCAATTTCATCCTTGCACATTAAATCTACATATAGAAGCAAACATTTTGTCAAATCCAGAAATTCTGTGGATGACTTTTGTAACAGTTGGGTGTTCTGTCCATGGTACACTTTTATGACCATAAGATTTCTTTTAATTGATGTTTGATGTGTACCTTTAGTATGTTTAATTAGTCAAGCTAGGTTAAAATTCTGGCAACGCCACTCTACGTGTAGGCAGAATTCTAAAACCGTAGATCAATTCATCCCTGGAACTGGCCTCCAAATGAGATTTACAACACCACCAACAAACCCAGATGTATTGTCAAGCATAGCCAATAATACTTGGTTCGTACAATATGTACTACTGTATGTTTCAATGTTACACAATAAAATCCATAGTATGTACGGTTCCTAGCCGCCGTCCCCCGTCCGTCCCCCGTGTCGCGGGCGACCCGGGCGGAACCCTAGCCGCCGGGCGAGCTCCCTCCTCGCCAGATCTCCCTCCCCTCGCCGCCGCCAGCAGGCGCCGCCGGGCAAAGCCCGCGCAGCGTCGGCAGCGGCGGGGCACTTGGTTTTTCCTCTCACGGTGCTCGGGCGTTGCGGGGCTTCCGCCGTGGGAGCGCGTGGTTGCCGTGGCGAGCTTGCGCTGGGGCTGCACGGCGTGTGGGGACGGCACGGGGGCGCATGTGCGGTGCGCGGACGCAGGCGTGGGGATCTGGCTCTCATGGCGCGACGGCGGCTGGCAAATCAGATCTCGGGCGGTGGCCGCGATCCGTGGCGCGAGGTGCGGCATGCCCTGCGGGCGGCCGCCGTAGGTGCAGATGGGGGGCCTTCCACGGCTACGTGGGCGACGTGGAGGCGGCGGTGCTATGGCGGCTCCTCGATGGCCGACCAGAGTTCCATGGGAGGCGTTGTCTCCGACTCGTGCGGGCTACGGTAGCGACTACGGTCGACGCCAATACTGCCTGGACGGATCTGGCGGATGGGCACGGATCCGGGGGAAACTCCAGGCCGACATGGCGGCCGCACCAAAGTCGATGTCCTCGGCGTCGATTCCCTTCCTGGAGGCTTCGGTGTGGATCCTACGCCCCCCACCTCTGCCACGAGCGCAGGCGAAAGCCTCTGTTTCTCTGTTTGGGCGACGATGGCACTTTGGTGTCGTGTTCCTTCCTCAAGGCATCGGATGGGTACTTCTCAGGGTGGTGGAGTTGCTGGTAGTTCAGAGTCGACGCGAGATGGCATGTAGGTGGAGCGGTGTGGCATCAACCGTATCGTCGACGTGGTTCTCGGCGGCATGGGCAGGGGAGACTCGGCGGCTGATGCGTGGAGATGGTCTCGCGCAGGAGGAGGAAGCTGTCTGGCGTCATGGTGGCGTTGATGGCAGAGAGGCCTGGCAAGGTCGGTGCATCAGTTCTGCTCTGAAGATGGACCGATGGAAAATGGAGGTGACGGCCCTTGCAGCGTGCGGTGCTCACTGGGAGGGTGCCAGACCAGTGTGGGACCCAATACAGGTAGTGGCTCGGATGAGACACCCGGCTTTAGATGTTAGGCTTTTAGTGTGATGTCTGTTTGGTATTAGGCCGGACATTCAGCACACCTTCATTAAGGGGATAGGAGTAGCAACAGTGTTGCCAAGATGGTGGTTTCAGACTTATTGATGTATCACCTTGTATGGTCTTTGTGAATAATTAATAATATGGCCGCATATATGCATCCTCCAGATGCAGAGGCCAGGGGTACATCCTTCTTTTCTAAAAGAATGTACGGTTCCTGCCTAACGCCAACGCAGATTCAATTCACATGATTTGGTTAGCATGGTGTTTGCTGGTGTGTATTCGAGATTTCCTCTAGTATTTCTTACTATTGATGGGAATTAGACAATTGATTGATATCACAATATTCGAGAAAATTGATTGATATCACAGAATTGAAACAGAAATGTTTCTCGATAGTACTCTAAAAGATCTTATATTAGTTTACAGAGGGAGTCCTAATTAGCAGTACCATTTTGTTTCTTCCGTGAGTCTTTTAACAGAGAGGGTCTTCAACGGGGAGACAGATTCAGTTTGTAGATCCCGTCTCAACTCGCAACGAACCGCGCCGAGCTCAGATTCATCATGGTGGTTGACATCGCACACTGCTGGCTGAAAAACTAATCCAACAGTTCTCAGATATTGAAAGATGGGAAAGGTGGAGCAGAAGAGGATGAGAAGGGACCGTACGTACCTGTACTAATCTGGTCGAACCAGCTTCATCGTCGCCACGCAGGCTTGGAGTTTCTTCTTCTCTGAGCCAAACTTGAGAGATGCCTCCAAGATGGGCAGAAGTTCCTAGCAACGAGTATAGGCAAGACGTGCAAAACTCGAGAAGCTATAATAACCCATCACCCAACAACTCCAAGTTGCCGTATGCTAGCTTTAAAATACCTATTGTTTACCCCATGATTAGTGCTAAATTATCACCCCTAGCAACTGCCAAGAACCTTCGACCTCCGCTCTTCAAGTTTGACAAAGGAGCTCTACGGTTGGCCTGTTCAAAGTCCACGCTGTCCCTGTCCTTATTACGGCCGCCTTCCGTGCGCTTCCTAGAGGCACTATCTCCTCCTTTTTCATATGAGGGTAAACCTCGGGTTCCCTGTCAAACTATAACAGAACAAGCGTAAACTAAACAGAGAGATGCATAAACTACACGGTTCCTGCTTTGCTATGGCTTATTACTGATTTGTTCGTGTGCCCCAGTTTTCATCTGTGACGAACAGTAGAAGCATTTGAAATATGAAGAGAGCTCTATGACATTTGCTTCTGCAAACCATCAGAACAAGTCATGCATGGCTGACGCCTGCTCGCCACAATAATACTCTGATAAACTGCTGCTGTTTATGCTCGCTTGAAGTCTGATCCTTCCAATTGACATCTTCAGATTTAAGTGTGTCAAATGCAGCACCATTCTTGTTTTGAAAAGCCAATAGTTTCTTTGATGGTTGTATGCAGCAAACCTGAATCGGCCCAGATGTTCCATGATACAAATGAAAAGTTTTGCTACAAATTCAGAACGAGGAGAACTAAAGGACAAAAGCTAGCAAAAGGCACACACACGGCACGCACGCACGCATATCAGCAGACACACACAAACACCAACATTAACCGGCTTGGCATCAAGTGTACTCACGTGAACCAACAAGAGTTTCCAAGTTAAACTAAATCTCAGAGGAGCGCTGTCGAATTTAAATAAGATAGAGCCAACCGGCTTGACATTATTACATGAATCACTATGTAAAAATACATAGTAATTATCTCGAAGCAGTAGCTTAGCACCACTACATATAAATCTGTAAAATCAATATGGATGGCAAGAATAGAAATAATTCACATGCCTTATTGCAATTTACAAACCAGTTGTTCTTGTTTGAATAAGAAGAAATGATAATAGCAAGACGAATGACACTTGTCCCATAACGCACCATTGCACAACAGAGATGTATACAGCTCCCTCCCTCACCGACCATAATGACTGCAAACCCCAGCCACCCAAGAAAGGCTCATGCCACTTCGGATCTGCAACAGAACGAAATTTCATCAGCTCCAAAAGCTAGAGTTTGGTGCTGGTGATTGAGCCCGCATCGCATGGCATGAAAAGTTCGAACATAATATATTGGCCAGCTGAGGATGTTTTTCAGTTACCGTATAGTGTAGAGGGCTCTCTGTACATGATTTAATTTTGTCGTTGGCAAATTCCTTTTGAAATTAGGATGCATGTCAAGAAACAACGCATCTTTGAGGGATTTCAGATATTCCACGCCTGTAGGGATGTCCTGCAGTTCAACAAGGTTTCTAATCACAAGTTCTTCAAGGAGGACCAAAGTTCCCTCATGTATGTGTATTTTGTTGACGTGTGGCAAATCCCTCAAGGAAATAATCTTCACATTCGGAAACCACCCTGGATGGAAGTTTAGCTCTTGTCCAGTATACGCCCTTGTAAGCATTATTTGGGTCAAACTCAAAAATTCAGAGAGGCGTGGAAGTGGGTTATCCACGAGCTGGGACCAGTATAGGTATATCGTGTGAAGGGCGTCTCCATGGTTTGAGAAAAATGGAGATTTCAAAGTTCCTTCCGAAAATCGCCCAGCAAAAATGAGCTTTCGAAGAGGGTTTGGTAGTGTCAAAGTTTCAAGCTGGAGCACCTCATCTTCATTGCTTGCTACTATTTCTAATGTTGAAAGCTGGTGCATCTTTGACAGAGAGTCACAAAGTTGTGCACAGTGGATGCTCCTTACCCCATTAATGCTAAGGAGCCTCAGCTGACATAAATTTGATAGCTTTGCGATGAAAACATCACTAGCTCGAACTGACCTCAGAGTTTGCAAGACCTTCAAACTACACAATCCATCAAACGGCTCCATAGGTTCAATAAGTTTGAAACTTGTGAGTGTTTTATCCAGAAATTTATACATCATAATGTGCCGCAATTTCTTCAGCTTCTCAGACCCTCGAGGGAGATGCACACAGTCTGTATCTTGAAGACTCAATGTTTCTAAGTTGTGAAGATTCATGGTAGATCTTGGGAGTATCTTCACATTGGTCTTGTTGAGGCCCAAATACTTCAGGTTGAATAACTCCCCAATTGAATTTGGAATAGTCTCAATAGGTAAACCCGATAGCTCTAACACAGCAAGGTACTTAGATTCTGACGGAAACAGTGAAGATGATGCCTTGCTGGTGCTAAATGCTATGAAGGTACGAAGCCTGCATTGACCTATGCTTGGTTGAATGTCATTTTTGCATTGGAGCACCGACATGCGACGAGAATCCGACTCCAAATGCATCACCCCGTGACTATCATCATAAGTTGTTCCGAAACTCTCTCTCTTGGATTGGAAAAGGGCTAATTCACGCACAAGATCGTGCATTCGAACACACTTGATCCTGTTAAAACTGTTCCTCTTTACCACCTGAAGCATGCCTCGTTGAACGAGCTCTCTCAGGTAACCTTCAGCAACATCTTCTAAACTGCATGCTCCCCTTTGTTCAATAAACCCTTCCGCAACCCACATTCTAATCAATCTTTTTCTGTGGATCATGTGGTCTTCTGGGAACATGGCACAATACATGAAACAACTCTTCAGATGGTCTGGCAAGTATTTGTAGCTTAGATTCAGAATTTTCACCACACGATTTAGGTCGCCATTGTTGTGTAGCTCCCAGATAAGCTGATTATAAAATCGCTTCCACTCTGCAACATCTTGCGCTTTATGAGACAATGTGCTTCCTATGGCCACAAGAGCTAATGGTAAACCATCACACTTCTCCACTATCGATTTACCACACTCTTGTAACACTAATGGGCAGATGTGATTTTTAGTTCTCGGAAATGCATTCCGGCGAAACAAACACCATGCCTCCTCCTCCTCAAGAGGCTCAACTTTGATCTTGTAGCTATCATCAGCAACTGAAGCTACTTGCTCAATTCTTGTTGTGATTACTACTCTGCTTCCCATCCCTGTATCAACAAGAACCTCTTTGAGTTCTCTAAAAACTTCAGCTGTCCAGACATCATCCAATACGATCAAGTATTGCTTTGTCTCTAGGATTTTCTTCAATTCCATTTGCATCTCTGCACCGGTCATCTTTTCAGCATCAAATTCTTTCTTCTCTTTAGAATATATTTCTTTTAGCATGCTTCTCCAAATATCATACATATTGTATGACTGAGAGACTGAAACCCACGCATGGCATTCAAATTTGGATGCTTCCTTTCTGAACACATTGTTGACAAGAGTGCTTTTTCCAATGCCACCCATACCACACACAGCAATAATCTGCAGATGAGAACAGTTATTCAAATTCAATAACCTCATCAAGATTTTTCTATTTCTATCCAGCCCTATAAGTTCTTCATCAGAAATTGAGTAACCATGTCCAGGAAGATACATTTGTTGTTGGGTGTTATAATCTTTTGCAGGAACATCACTCCCTCCAACTGGTTGAGTCCAGTCTCTGCATTCTTTAAGCCGTTTCAGTTCCTTATTTATTCTCTTAACTGCAGTAGCAATTTCATCAAGTGTAAACGGGTCCTGAGATTTAGTGAAGAAACTCCACCATGCTCCATCTAGATGGTGTTTACCAACCACATAAGTAAACTGATCCACAATGTCTTCCATATCATACGCCAATTTTCGGGCTTGCCCTGTCCATATTTCAGTGACTAGATCTGTGAAACCTTTCCTGTCAACTTCCTTGAGATATGCTCGGATAAGCTCAAGATCATTCTTTATCAGTATCATCTTATCTGGGAGCGCTTTAATAGATCTAGATTTCTTTTCAAGAAATGGTCTAGCATAACTCAGTGTTTCTGCTGCCACCGCTTTTCCAATTTTTTTTGTGACAAGAAGGAGAGCAGCATCTGCCATTTTGCAGTTTCACCTCAGTATTTCTGCAAAAATAGTTCCAAAAATCATCATTCAATGTTGAATAAAAATGCCATCCTTTCACATTAAATCTACATAAAGAAAACAAACATCTTGTCAAATGCCCGAATTCCTAGCTAGTGAGATTACTTTATGATGACCACCAGCAGGTCCACCACTCTACCCAAACACCCACATCTAGGATGGCCCACATGGTTTCATGTATGCGAGCAATTAAAATCCAGTCCAAAGTCGTATCTTGAGAGAGTTTGATTATCTTTTGGAGCGTCAGTGTAAAAGATTTATCACTAACCATCTGGGAGGCTACAAGGTGTGAAGGAACCAATAATTATGTACTAGAACGGAGATCGCCTACTTCATGAAGATGTACCCCGAGTGAAGCTACACCTTAGTGGTTTGTGTGCCATGATGGCATATGTTGGTTGCTCTTTCAAGGACCCTTTGTGGGTGTACACCTCTGCCGACTAGTTCCTTTATGGATCTCACAATCGGAAACATAAGTGACCCGAGAGACTTCCTGGTTTGAAGCCTCGATCAATATGGACTAAGATAGGACCAACTATCTGAACCATAGAAAAAATCATTGAGCCTACCTGTGTTTGTGTTCTCCTAACCTTTACCTTTACTTTTGCGAGTGTTGTCTTTTGTTGCTTTACTCTACCATACTTGAATTTGTAGAGTGTTCTTAGGCTACCACTAGAAAACCTGAAAATTCCAAAACATTAAGATTGGGAAAATAGTCCTCCGTACTTGCTGATAATCTATTCAACCCCTCTAGACATACTAAACAATCCTACATAGGTCCTCACATTCCCCCTAATATATTTCTTTACAGAGGGAGCACTATCTTTGTTGTCATCAAAGAAGTTTCTAGTGCAAATCTGTTAGAAAGTCACTAACATATCTCTTCTCCATGTCCTTTATGCCTATTGATGCTTATAATGGTACTCGTTATTGAGTGGCGGACAGTAAAATAACAGTATTTATGCTATTTGTTTTTACATACCTCCCAAATGAATGAGTTCTAAGAACATCACCCAGATAGTATAATGTATTTGTTTTGTGGATTTTTGAATAATTCTAAATGTGTTTTTCATTGAGACTTTACGATAACCTGGTTTTCACCAGACATTTTCTCACTACATATAATACCAGGGCCCAGGGGCATGCAAACTTGGGAGGCACACGCGAACCAAATCACCATAAATTAGTTTTTTTATGTTATCACCGTAAAGAAATGATATGTTTTTTTGAATGTTGTATATTAAATAAACTTTATCTTTGCTTCCATTTGTTCCTATCCACTCACACGGTATTACCCCCTCCGATTTTATTTACTTCGCATATTAGCTTTGACTGGAGTCAAACATTATGAATTT
>NW_025232976.1:0-8739 GCF_018294505.1 Triticum aestivum | reverse complement strand
GAGCTCGTGAGGGAGAGGGAGAGGGGGTCCGGCGAGGCTAGGGGGGGAATGGGGTGCGGAGGGGCTAGGCTTTATAGCCTGGGGGTCCGGCGAGCTTCGGAAGGGGATCGGGGCGATCGGGGGATCCCGGATCCTTCGGGATCCGGTCGATCTCCGGCGAGGTCGTGGCGTGGGCGAGGGGTTGGGGAAGACGGGGCGGGTCCCACGGGTCAGCGAGAGGGAGAGAGGGGCGAGGGGGTCGGGTGGAGCTGGGCTGGCCTGGCTCGGCTGGCCTGTTGGCCGAGTGGGCCGGCTGGCTTGGGCCAGGCGGGGAGGGGAGGGGTGCGGCGCTGGCTGGGCCTGGGGTGGCCTGGCTGGCGCCCCGGGGGGTTTTTCTTTATTTTTTAAATAAAACAAAAACAAAAATAAAACATTATCTATAAATATTTTATATAGGGTATATATATACCAAAATGATCAGGGGAATATTCCCTTTCATTTGAACATTTTTTCCAAAGGCAAAATCCAAACTTTATAAAAATCCATTTTTTTCAAATTCAAATAAAATTCAGATTTGAATCCAAATCCTTTGGCATTGTTTCCTCTGATGTTTTTGGAGTGTCATGTTTGCTCCTCTCATACTTTTGATCAAGTATTTATCAGGCTTAGTTTTTGAAATGTTTCCCACATGCCAGAGTTTGAAATTCAAAATCAAACCTCAAAATTCTCTGAAACTTCAAATGGCATTCAATTCAAACAGGATGCATAGGATGCTTAGCTATAATTGTAAAACATTCCAAATAGGAAATTTGGGATGTTACAAACCTACCCACCTTAAGATGAATCTCGCCCTCGAGATTCGGGTTGGCTAGCAAATAGGTGCGGATGGTCTCGACGAAGATCTTCTTCGCGTTCCCAGGTGGCTTCTTCCTCGGTGTGGTGACTCCACAGCACCTTGCAAAACTTGATGACCTTGCTGTGGGTGACTCTGCTTGCAGTCTCGAGAATACGGACGGGTTTCTCCTTGTAAGTCAGATCACTATCAAACTGTATGGCCTCTAGGGGCACTGTGTCTCTCAACGGAACATCGGCCATGTCGGCAGGACACTTCTTCAGCTGAGAAACATGGAAGACATCATGAACTCCGGACAATCCTTCCGGCAGTTCCAACTTGTACGCAACCTCTCCACGACGTTCGAGGATTTTGTATGGGCCAATGAATCGGGGTGCTAACTTTCCTTTGACTCCAAACCTCTTGATCCCACGAAGTGGAGACACACGAAGATATGCTCGGTCTCCGACTTCGTAAGTTACCTCCTTGCGCTTACTGTCGGCATAACTCTTCTGTCGCGACTGTGCTATCTTGAGTCTGTCTCGAATCAGCTTGACTTTCTCTTCGGACTCCCTGATAAGGTCGGAACCAAAAAGTGATCGATCTCCAACACTATCCCACAGCAATGGTGTTCTGCACCTCCTTCCGTATAGAGCTTCGAAAGGGGCCATCTTCAAACTGGATTGATAACTGTTGTTGTACGAGAACTCTGCGTATGGCAAATTATCATCCCAGCTAGACCCATAGTCTAGCACGCAAGCTCTCAACATGTCCTCCAGAATCTAGTTGACTCTCTCGGTCTGTCCATCTGTCTGCGGATGAAAAGCTGTACTGAATTCCAGCCTTGTACCCAAAGTTTCATGCAACTGCTACCAAAACTTTGAGGTAAACTGTGTTCCTCTATCAGACACGATTTTCCTCGGAACTCCATGCAGACATACGATCCTGGTCATGTATATCTTGGCCAACTTAGCACTGGTATAGGTAGTCTTCACGGGAATGAAGTGAGCTACCTTGGTCAAACGATCAACCACTACCCAGATGGAATCATAACCTGAACGGGTCCTGGGTAATCCTGTGATGAAATCCATACCAAGTTTCTCCCATTTCCAATCGGGAATCGGCAAAGGTTGAAGTAACCCTGCTGGCTTCTGATGTTCTGCCTTCACTCGTTGACAAACATCGCATACGGCTACATACTCGGCAATTTCCTTCTTCATACCTGTCCACCAGAAACTTTGCTTCAAATCCAGGTACATCTTGGTGTTGCCGGGGTGAATCGAGTACGGTGAATCATGAGCCTCCTGAAGAATTAGCTTCCTGAGTTCGGGATCATTGGGCACATAAATACGATCCTCAAACCATATAGTTCCGTGTTCATCCTTACGGAATCCTTTAGCTTTTCCTTCCTCCATCTTTTGCTTTATCTCATCAATTCCCTTGTCCGACTTCTGGGATTCACGAATCCTTTCGGCCAAAGTGGACTGTACTTCCAGAGTTGCCACAAATCCTCTCGAAACTATCTCCAGTCGGAGATCTCTGAGGTCATCGACTAACTCCTGGGGTAATCCTCCTGCTGTAAGAGTATTCACATAACTCTTACGACTCAAAGCATCTGCTACAACATTAGCTTTACCGGGGTGGTAATGCAATCTCATGTCATAGTCCTTTATCAATTCTAGCCATCTCCTCTGCCTGAGATTCAATTCCTTCTGTGTGAAAATATACTTCAAGCTCTTGTGATCTGTGTAAACATCACAACGGTTTCCGATGAGGAAATGTCTCCAGGTCTTGAGTGCATGCACTACGGCTGCTAACTCCAAATCATGTGTGGCATAATTCAGCTCGTGTGGTCGTAGCTGTCTGGAGGTATAAGCTACAACTTTTCCTTCCTGCATGAGTACTCCTCCGAGTCCCTGACGAGAAGCGTCACAATATACCTGGTAATCCTTGTGTATGTCCGGCAAAATCAGTACTGGGGCTGTAACCAAACGTTTCTTCAATTCCTGAAAACTGGCTTCACAAGCCTCGGTCCAAACATACTTGGCTTCCTTCTTCAACAGCTCAGTCATGGGCTTGGCAATCTTCGAGAAATTCTCAATAAACCTCCGATAATATCCTGCGAGTCCGAGAAAACTGCGGATCTCCTTGACTGTGGTGGGTGACTACCAATCGGTGACTGATACAACCTTGGTGGGGTCAACTGCTATTCCTTCTCCTGAAATAACATGTCCGAGGAATCCGACTTCCTTCAGCCAGAATTCACATTTACTGAACTTGGCATACAACCGATGTTCTCGAAGTTTCTCCAGAACTAGACGCAAATGTTCCTTATGCTCTTCCTCGCTCTTGGAGAAAATCAGTATATCATCGATGAACACCACGACAAACTTGTCCAGATATTCCATAAATACCTTGTTCATCAAATTCATGAAGTATGCAGGAGCATTAGTCAATCCAAACGACATGACGGTATACTCATATAAACCATACCTGGTAGTGAATGCTGTTTTGGGTATATCCTTTTCACGGATCTTCAACTGATGATACCCTGATCGAAGATCGATCTTGGAGAATACCTTGGCTCCAAGTAGTTGATCAAATAGATCATTAATCATCGGTAGAGGGTACTTGTTCTTGATGGTCACATCGTTCAACGAACGATAATCAACAACCATTCTCAAGGTTCCATCCTTCTTCTCTACCAAAAGAACTGGGGCTCCCCAAGGTGATGAGCTTGGCCGAATATATCCCTTCTCCAACAGCTCATTAATTTGGTTCTTGATCTCCTTCAAATCGTTCGGTGGCATCCGATAAGGTCTCTTGGATATTGGGGCTGTGCCGGGCAACAACTCAATCAGAAATTCAATGTCCCTGTCCGGTGGCATTCCTGGTAATTCCTCCGGAAACACATCGGGAAAGTCTTGCACTACTAGCACTTCCTCCTGAACAACTCCCGTGAGGGAATGCACCTGATTCTTCATCTGGCTATGCCTGGCTACATACTTGATCCTCTTCTGCTCCGAGGTAGTGAGCAGAATCGACTTGCGGGCACAGTCTATGTTCCCTTCAAACTTCGTCAACCAATCCATGCCTAGGATTACATCCAAGGTCTGGGTTTCCAACACTATGAGGTCTGCGGGAAATTTATGGTTCCCGATGTTGAGGGTTGCATGACAGCCTAAGCCTGCCATCATTTCTCCTCCTGCAGAACTGACGCGAAGGGGGCTTCTAAGGGTTTTAGTGGGCAACCCGTACTTTTCCACAACTACCCTTGATATGAATGAATGCGTTGCACCAGAATCAAAGAGTACCAATACTGGACGTGAATTCAATAAAAACTTTCCAACCACAGTGTCTGGCTGATCATAGACGTCCTCCACGTCGATGTGGTTCACCTGAGCACGAGGGAACGGATTGGGCTTCTTCGCTGAGCCTCCATTGCCATTTCCATTCCTCTGCTTGGCCTCCGGGCAGTCGGTCGCGTAGTGCCCTGTCTTCTGGCACTTGAAACAGGTGATGTGGCTCAGATCCTTCGGAGCCGGGGCAGAACGATGCTGATTGCCATTGCCTGACTTGTTGTCCTGGTGACGGTTGTTCCCATTTCCTCCATGGTTATGACCTCCATGGTTATGATGGGTGTGCCCTCCTGAGTATGGTGCATAACGGGGCTTCTGCTGAGCTCCGGAGTTGTGTTTCCCCTGGCTGTACTTCCGCTTGCGGCTTTCTATCTGCTGCTGCTTGCCTTCAAGAATGATGGCCTTGTCTACCAGCTCCTGGTAGTTGTTGAAGGTAGCCACAATGAGTTGCATGCTTAGTTCATCATTGAGTCCCTCGAGGAACTTCTCCTGCTTGGCGGCATCTGTGGCCACATCATCAGGGGCATAGCGAGCAAGCTTGCTGACTTCATCCACGTACTGTGCCACAGTACGGTTCCCCTGGCGTAAGTTGCGGAACTCACGCTTCTTCAGACTCATGGCTCCAGCTGAGACATGAGCAGTGCGGAAGGCCTGCTGGAACTGATCCCATGTGATAGCACCAATGGGATAAGTGGCGGTGTAGTTCTCCCACCAAGAAGCCGCAGGTCCATCAAGTTGATGTGCGGCAAAGCGCACCTTCTCAGCATCAGTGCATCCAACGGTGACTAGCTCTCTTCCGACTTTGCGGAGCCAATCATCAGCCACAATTGGCTCAGTGCTACTAGAGAACACTGGTGGATTCAACCTCAGAAATCGAGTCAAGTTGTCCACAGTGGGTGGTGGCGGTGGATTGTTGGCGGTGTTGTTCTGATTCTGAATAAGGAGCTGCATTAGTGCATTCTGCTGCTGGAGCAGCTGGGTGAGCTCCGGCGGGAAAGCAGTGTCACGTCTCGGAGGCATCTGGTGTTTTGGAGTGGATGAGAAATTAGAATAGAACAATGGTCTATGAGGGATAACACTACCCATATGAATGCACAATCATATAACACACCAATCATTTATTCATTCCATTCAAACATGGTTCAATCTCGATTACAAAAGCTCATGACTAATCGAAGGAAAAACCTCGGCCTAACTGATCGTCGAAAAAGTAAAAGATAACATGGTGGTCGACTAAAAAGTCTTCATCAGTGGCGCCTCCTCTTGGGGTTTCCTTCAGTGGTACTCCCTTCAAAATCCTGATCATTGCTCACGAGGGGTCCTTCATCTCCACTCGGATAAAGGTCCTCTCCCAAGTCCATCTTTTCCTCTATCGCGGCAAGCTTCATCTTCAGGTCGTCGACTATCTCCATGAAATCCGTGATTTCTTCCTCATGGCCAAGGAAGTCTGCGTGTGCCTTCTCCTCCAGTTCCAGTTCGCGGAACAAAAGCTTCCGGTGTGTCTTCGAGTTACGGCGAGTCTGAATCTCTCGTTTCCTGAGAAGACACTCCAAGTCCTGGATGTACGAGAGAGTGGAATCGTCCTCAATGGTACGGATGATATCTCCATTCCTTGCCCTGCGAGAAACCATGTCGAGGTCTGAGTGATCGAGCTCGGCCCTGTACTCCTCTCGGAGATGTCCAAGTGCTCGATAGATCGCCACGTCCCTTCCGATGATCCAGTTGAACTCGATGAACTCAAAGTTGATAGGCTCCGTGTGTCCTCCAAAGGTTCTCCCTGGGATATGCACTTCAATCCTGTAGCGGGTGTCCGTCGGAAGTGCATTGGTTGGCTTCCCGGTGATCGAGGGCAGAGCTATCTTCAGCTTCTTTACCATCTGGACCAGCTTCCTACCGAAGGGCATCGTCTCATCGGGCTGGCAAAACTCCGGTAGCAAAACTGGGGTGAACTCGGCGGCCATCTAGAATGTTGCAAAGGGGAGAAGAGTCAGAATAGAACAGGGGAGAATTTACGGAATGAAAAGGATTTAAAGTAAATGGTCTCTGCTAATGGCTTTCCGATCCTAGGGGTTACGATCCTACGGTCAATGTGTGCTCTGATACCATCTCTGTAGCGACCTGACCCAAAATCGGTCAAATCTCTGTGTCTGTACCATCCCAAGATCATGCTAGTACTCACAGTACATTGATAAAGTAATCAAAGTTCAATCACACCTGAATTTTATTACACGATTCTCATATAGAGTCTTTATTACAAGGGAATAAATTCGGCTCAAGGCCAACTCATGAGAAATAAACTACTAATGCTGCGGAAGCGTCGAAGGTAAAGCGAGTCCATCCGACTCCAAAGGGCAATCGCCAAGCGCGGAGCGTAGCCTCACTCCTGATCGGAATATACCTCTGCAACATAAGACGTTGCAGCCATGTAGGTCAGCTTTTGGTATAAGCTGGCAAGTCATGAAGAATAACAATAATAAAGTTACTACACTATATGCATTTTGGCTGTGGAGCTCTAAGTTTCATCATTTTGCGTAAAGCCAATTTTATCCTACTACAGTGGACTTGTTTGCAAATTACTACAAATTGTTGGTAGTTATTGAGATGGTTCCGCCAACCAATATCTCGTTCCCAAATTATTAAGTCACAAACCCCTCAAATTAATTCATTAGTTTCAGTGTTGAGAATTCCGAATACTTCCAAGTTCCAGAGGCTCAAATGTCCGTAACCGGGGACACGGCTAATCGATTAGATCTTTAAACTCTGCAGAGGTTTGCGCACTTTCCCCGCAAGAATCATTCCCTCCTTTTAAAGTCTTCGCACTTCATGGTGTTTGAAGACGGGACGAATGAAACAGGGTCTTCCGAAGAGTTCTTCTGGCTACTGCCGGTACCCATCCAATCCTACCGTTCTTCTACATCTCGTAGTACCGTCCAGCCAGCGTCACTACTAGGGTCAACCCAGCCAGAGCCCATAATGGCTTGCGGCTGCACAGGTAAGCTTCCGGTCATGGGGCATCCATCCTTCTCTTCGTGGCTGGGTGAAGCTTTCCGCAGGATGTCATGGCGCTTCTCCATGCATCCCGGCCACCACTAGGTGCTCCAGGGTGCCCGTCAACCGTCCTCCACCCAGTAGTGATTTTCCGAAGTCCTTCTTGATCATTGTAGTTCATGGGGTTGTCATCATCATTGACTCTCACATCTTGCTTATGAATTTCACTCAACCCAAAACCCGTCTACGAGCATAGCAAAATAAACTACTTCGTCCCGGGGTCATGGTAACAAGGGGATTGGTTCATCCTACCACGTGATACTACTCAAGTTTAATGACTTCAAGATTTCACTACTGCATGCGTGGTGGAGTGGTGACAATTCTAATGCACAAAAACATAGGTATAGAAATAACATGATCAAGACTTGCCTTGCTGATGATCCTCGTAAGTTAAAGAGTCGTAGTAGCAAGCTTCGCACTCCGGAAACTCTACCGAGACAAACAATGAACACAATAAGCAAAACAATAGGATCACATAACACAACATAACAAAAGTAACCTAACACAACAAAGCAACCAAAACCAAATCCAAAGGAAAACTCAAAGAAAAATCACTCAAAGTTTCCCTACTTCAAACCATAGCAAAAAAAAAAGTTTTTAAAAAATAAAAATTCCTTAATATAACCTAATCATGGTTTTAAGTTAACTTAACAGAAAAGGTTTCACTAAGCAACTAGGAGCAAAAAGAATTAATTAAAAAGCTATTATAAAACTCATTTTAGGTCTAATCCAATTTCTATTAAGAAAATAATTTAAAAACTTTTATTAATTATAAATAAAAGTTCAACTATTAGGATGACAGAAACTAACCTAGAATAACTAATCACAAGTTAAAAATAAATTAATTTACTAATTAATTTAATAGGAAAACAGGAACTAGTTAATTAATTAGGATTAATAGGATTCTGCTTTAAACTAATTATTTATTAATCCTAAAATACCAAAGTTAATTTCTAGGGTTTGGCAATGACAAAATAAAGTTGGGTCAAAAGGAATCATGCAAAAATAATTTTTCTAACTAAAGTTATAGCAGATTTACTATTCTGACTAAAACTAAAATAAAGCCATTTTAATTATTTTTAACATAGCTAAATATATATTCTACAGAAACTATAGAAAATTTGCAATCCAACAAAAAAAGAATCACCTAAAAATATTAAACAGAAATAAAAGATATACATTTTTGAAAGCAGAAACTATTCGGCTAAAACAGAAAATTCAAACTAAAAAGAAAAAGGCCTAATGGGCCTATACTGTGCACTAGGCGTAACTTAGTCTAAACGGGCCTAGGTTTAAACTAAACGAACCGGCCTAAAAATAGAAACCTAAACTAAAACTAAACCGATCGGAACCGCCCGGTTTTATGAATAAAACCTAACCCTTCGGGGTTTCTAATCCTAGCCCTAGATCTAGGATCGGACGGGGGAGGGCGATGCCGGTGACTTACCGGACTCCGGCGACGGCGGCGGCGGCGGCGAGAGTGCGTCAGGGCGTCCGGGCGTCGGCGAGCTCCGGCGACTC
>NW_025232975.1:5883-8742 GCF_018294505.1 Triticum aestivum | reverse complement strand
CTCCGTGTTAGTGCATGTCATCGCGACTTGACAGACCAAGTCTAGGCTCGTTCTGTCACGGGATCACCCACCGAAGATTCTGCCTCGGGGACGGACGCAGCCGGTCCTCGACGTTCCCGCCCGTGTGTGTGGTTTGCGAGGCACGTGTCACGTCAAGGACGTGCGTTGCTTATTCAAATAGCAAACCACCCCTGCATGCATATGCATGGGCCATACGCATGTAGGGGTGCCCTCCCCCCCTCGGGCGGTCTCTATAGCTAGCACCCATCCGGTGGCCCTGGCGGTCTAGGGCATTATTCGGCAACGAGAGGGTGTAGTCCACGGTGAATAACTGCTTCTCCGTGTTAGTGCATGTCATCGCGAGATGACAGACCAAGTCTAGGCCTGTTCTTCGAGATAGTCTATGGGTATCAAGAGGGAATGTGTCCGGTTTGTGCAGGAAGTGCGGGTCCTGTTGCTCCGTTGGCCTCGAAACTTCTTGTGCTCTCAAAGAAGGCCATCGCATGTATATGCATGGGCTATGCATGGGCTATCCGGTGGCCCCGGCGGTCTTGGAAGGTGACCGGCACCGAGAGAGGGGGTAGGCCACGGTCAACAACTGCTTCTTCTCATGTTTATTACTTTACACTCTTTAAAGTTGAGTTTTGAAATAATTCATCAAAAGTGATGGAATTTATAAACTTTGGTCATAAAAGCATATGAAATATGAGAAACAAAAAAGATAGTGCAAAACAAAGACAAAAAGAGAAGGGAAAAAACTTAGAGCAGTGGTTACCGAGGGTCGATTCTCGGCTCTCGGTAATGGCCACCTTTTCCGAGAGTTGCTCTCGGTAAAGCATCTAACCTAGATATCTTTCCTTCTTGTTCATTCTCGATAATATGTATTATACTTTTTTGTTGTTGTTTTCTTTCATGCTTGGCAAACAACCTTAGCACATCATAATTACCGTCTTGTGTTTTCTTCTTCGGATGGACCTCGTCCGGTTCTAGAGACCGGCACCCCTCCGGTGGCCCCGGCGGTCTAGGGAGTTGTTCGGCACCTAGAGGGGGTAGGCTACGGGTAATAACTGCTTCTTCGTGTTAGTGCATGTCATCGCGAGATGACAGACCAAGTCTAGGCCCGTTCTGTCACGGGATCGCCCACCGAAGACTCTGTCTCGGGGACGAACGCAGCCGGTCCTCGACGTTCCCGCCCGTGTGTGTGGTTTGTGAGGCACGTGCCACGTCAAGGACGTGCGTTGCTTATTCAAATAGCACACCACCCCTGCATGCATATGCATGGTCCACGCGCATCTAGGGGTGCCCTCCCCCCTCGGGCGGTCTCCATATCGAGCACCCATCCGGTGGCCCCGGCGGTCTAGGGTGTTATTCGGCACTGAGAGGGTGTAGTCCATGGTGAATAACTGCTTCTCCGTGTTAGTGCATGTCATCGCAAGTTAACAGACCAAGTCTAGGCTCGTTCTGTCACGGGATCACCCACCGAAGATTCTGTCTCAGGGACGGATGCAGCCGGTCCTCGACGTTCCCGCCCGTGTGTGTGGTTTGTGAGGCACGTCTCACGTCAAGGACGTGCATTGCTTATTCAAATAGCACACCACCCCTGCATGCATATGCATGGGCCACACGTATGTAGGGGTGCGCTCCCCCCCTCGGGCGATCTCTATATCGAGCACCCATCCGGTGGCCCTGGCGGTCTAGGGCATTATTCGGCACCGAGAGGGTGTAGTCCACGGTGAATAACTGCTTCTCCGTGTTAGTGCATGTCATTGCGAGATGACAGACCAAGTCTAGGCCCGTTCTTCGAGATAGTCTATGGGTATCGAGAGGGAATGTGTCTGGTTTGTGCAGGAAGTGCGGGTCCTGTTGCTCAGTTGGCCTCGAAACTTCTTGTGCTCTCAAAGAAGGCCATCACATGTATATGCATGGGCTATCCGGTGGCCCCGGTGGTCTAGGAACTTGACCGGCACCGAAAGAGGGGGTAGGCCACGGTCAACAACTGCTTCTTCTCATGTTTATTACTGTACACTCTTTAAAGTTCTCTCTAGGTGCCGGTCTAGAAAGTTGACCGGCACCGAGAGAGGGGGTAGGCCACGGTCAACAACTGCTTCTTCTCATGTTTATTACTTTACACTCTTTAAAGTTGAGTTTTGAAATAATTCATCAAAAGTCATGGAATTTATAAACTTTGGTCGTAAAAGCATATGAAATATTAGATACAAAAAAGATAGTGCAAAACAAAGACAAAAAGAGAAGGGAAAAAATTAGAGCAGTGGTTACCGAGGGTCGGTTCTCGGCTCTCGGTAATGGCCACCTTTTCCGAGAGTAGCTCTCGGTAAAGCATCTAACCTAGATATCTTTCCTTCTTGTTCATTCTCGATAATATGTATTATACTTTTTTGTTGTTGTTTTCTTTCATGCTTGGCAAACAACCTTAGCACATCATAATTACCGTCTTGTGTTTTCTTCTTCGGATGGGCCTCGTCCGGTTCTAGAGACCGGCACCCCTCCGGTGGCCCCGGCAGTCTAGGGCGTTGTTCGGCACCTAGAGAGGGTAGGCCACGGGGAATAACTGCTTCTTCGTGTTAGTGCATGTCATCGCGAGATGACAGACCAAGTCTAGGCCCGTTCTGTCACGGGATCGCCCACCGAAGACTCTGTCTCGGGGACGAACGCAGCCGGTCCTCGACGTTCCCACCCGTGTGTGTGGTTTGTGAGGCACGTGCCACGTCAAGGACGTGCGTTGCTTATTCAAATAGCACACCACCCCTGCATGCTTATGCATGGTCCACGCGCATGTAGGGGTGCCCTCCCCCTCGGGCGGTCTCCATATCGAGCACCCATCCGGTGGCCCCGGCGGTC
>NW_025232975.1:4336-5115 GCF_018294505.1 Triticum aestivum | reverse complement strand
GGCAGAGTATCATTACAATCAGTATTTGCTTAAGCAAAAGAGAAAAACAGAATTACGCAATGGTGCAAGCCAGACACGGCTTAGCTGGTTCAGTGGGTTGAAGAACTTCATAATTCTCTTTCAGTTTGTCATAATTGTGGTGTTGCTTTTTATCATATGGTGCATGCATGCAGACCACTTTGTTGTTTAATTAGTAAGTAGGCACTTGTACTAAAGAGCCACTTTGTGATTTGAAATGAAGCTTGTGTGAACTATTTATGGATTAATGCTTATGTGAGTTTGTTGTTAACCTGTGTGACTTGAAATGCAAGTTTGAGTATTGTATAAATGTTTTTGCTGCACCAACTCGAGCAAAAAACAGTATGAACAGAACTGGGAACAAAATTTTACCGAGGGCGCCACTCGGCAAAGAGGCATGCGCTGGGAGCTAAAGGCACTTGGCTGTTGCAGTTATGCGGAGAGGACTCTCGGTAGAGCAGTGGTTACCGAGGGTCGACTCTAGGCTCTCGGTAAATTAGCATGTGCCGAGAGTAGCTCTCGGTAATGATAAGGGCACCATCAAAGTTTAGTCCCACCTCGCCTAGAGACAAGCAACAAAACCTATTTAAATAGTGGGATAGTCCACATGCAGTAAGCTTCGGTATCCATTACACTCTTGTTAAGGAGATGGACTATCACTTTGAATGTTCACCTGTCTCGAGCAGAGAACATTCAAAGTGACAGGCCATCTTCTTAATGGTGGATGCCGGTGTTTTTTTATTAATGGTGTCGGAACGTGT
>NW_025232975.1:3243-3686 GCF_018294505.1 Triticum aestivum | reverse complement strand
GGCACCTAGAGGGGGTAGGCTACGGGTAATAACTGCTTCTTCGTGTTAGTGCATGTCATCGCGAGATGACAGACCAAGTCTAGGCCCGTTCTGTCACGGGATCGCCCACCGAAGACTCTGTCTCGGGGACGAACGCAGCCGGTCCTCGACGTTCCCGCCCGTGTGTGTGGTTTGTGAGGCACGTGCCACGTCAAGGACGTGCGTTGCTTATTCAAATAGCACACCACCCCTGCATGCATATGCATGGTCCACGCGCATCTAGGGGTGCCCTCCCCCCTCGGGCGGTCTCCATATCGAGCACCCATCCGGTGGCCCCGGCGGTCTAGGGTGTTATTCGGCACTGAGAGGGTGTAGTCCATGGTGAATAACTGCTTCTCCGTGTTAGTGCATGTCATCGCAAGTTAACAGACCAAGTCTAGGCTCGTTCTGTCACGGGATCACCC
>NW_025232975.1:0-1331 GCF_018294505.1 Triticum aestivum | reverse complement strand
CTCCGTGTTAGTGCATGTCATCGCGACTTGACAGACCAAGTCTAGGCTCGTTCTGTCACGGGATCACCCACCGAAGATTCTGCCTCGGGGACGGACGCAGCCGGTCCTCGACGTTCCCGCCCGTGTGTGTGGTTTGCGAGGCACGTGTCACGTCAAGGACGTGCGTTGCTTATTCAAATAGCAAACCACCCCTGCATGCATATGCATGGGCCATACGCATGTAGGGGTGCCCTCCCCCCCTCGGGCGGTCTCTATAGCTAGCACCCATCCGGTGGCCCTGGCGGTCTAGGGCATTATTCGGCAACGAGAGGGTGTAGTCCACGGTGAATAACTGCTTCTCCGTGTTAGTGCATGTCATCGCGAGATGACAGACCAAGTCTAGGCCTGTTCTTCGAGATAGTCTATGGGTATCGAGAGGGAATGTGTCCGGTTTGTGCAGGAAGTGCGGGTCCTGTTGCTCCGTTGGCCTCGAAACTTCTTGTGCTCTCAAAGAAGGCCATCGCATGTATATGCATGGGCTATGCATGGGCTATCCGGTGGCCCCGGCGGTCTTGGAAGTTGACCGGCACCGAGAGAGGGGGTAGGCCACGGTCAACAACTGCTTCTTCTCATGTTTATTACTTTACACTCTTTAAAGTTATCTCTCGGTGTCGGTCTAGAAAGTTGACCGGCACCGAGAGAGGGGGTAGGCCACGGTCAACAACTGCTTCTTCTCATGTTTATTACTTTACACTCTTTAAAGTTGAGTTTTGAAATAATTCATCAAAAGTCATGGAATTTATAAACTTTGGTCATAAAAGCATATGAATTATGAGAAACAAAAAAGATAGTGCAAAACAAAGACAAAAAGAGAAGGGAAAAAACTTAGAGCAGTGGTTACCGAGGGTCGATTCTCGGCTCTCGGTAATGGCCACCTTTTCCGAGAGTTGCTCTCGGTAAAGCATCTAACCTAGATATCTTTCCTTCTTGTTCATTCTCGATAATATGTATTATACTTTTTTGTTGTTGTTTTCTTTCGTGCTTGGCAAACAACCTTAGCACATCATAATTACCGTCTTGTGTTTTCTTCTTCGGATGGACCTCGTCCGGTTCTAGAGACCGGCACCCCTCCGGTGGCCCCGGCGGTCTAGGGAGTTGTTTGGCACCTAGAGGGGGTAGGCTACGGGTAATAACTGCTTCTTCGTGTTAGTGCATGTCATCGCGAGATGACAGACCAAGTCTAGGCCCGTTCTGTCACGGGATCGCCCACCGAAGACTCTGTCTCGGGGACGAACGCAGCCGGTCCTCGACGTTCCCGCCCGTGTGTGTGGTTTGTGAGGCACGTGCCACGT
>NW_025232974.1:0-8742 GCF_018294505.1 Triticum aestivum | reverse complement strand
TCAGTCGGCAGAGAAGACGGCGGCCTGTGAGACAGACGGCTGGGACCCGCGCCCAGCCGGATTACCATTGTATCCCCGGGGGATAGGCCTATATAAACCCCCCGGGGCACCCATGCAAAGGGTTTGCATCCATTAGCCTCAGACCCGATGATATAGGAAGAAGAGGGCTAGCCTTGTCTCCTACCTCCAAAATACAGCTGTAGGAGCAACCTTGTAGTCACTATGCCTTAGTGATCATGCGGAGACCCCGCAGAGCAGCAGTAGGGGTGTTATCTCCCCGGAGAGCCCCGAAGCTGGGTAAGATTCGCCGGCGTGCATGCCTTCGCCTAATCCTGTTTCCTGTCACCGGCGACGTTCTACTCGCTCCCACCATGATAAACCATCCTTTGGCATATGTTGCACCCAACCCCCGACACTATAAATGATTTGAAACCCACTAAGATGCAACTGCTACCTGAGCCATTCATACCATCAACAGTACTACATGCGCCCATATGAATGTATTAATCCGAGGAACAATTCTAAATAATCAACCAGACAACAAGGGGATACCTGCTTGCATTTACCTGCAGCTCGGTGGTGCGTGCGTGTGTAGACCAAGGCCGTGCAGACGAGGAAGCTGTAGAGGATGTGCAGCTACAACGATTCAAAGCGTCCGCCGCAATACGATCTTGCTCGAACGAACCACGGCCTTCGCCCAGACTCATCCCCTGATGGGCGCCCCAGATCCCTGCTCTGCTTGGAAACAAGAACGAAAAAGAGTAACTCCAGTTTCTAACCAAATCAGTACATCCAGCCTAAAAGTATGGCGAATCGAAACAAGTGGAGAGAATCTCTGAATATTACTACCTGTGACCACAGAGGAGCTCAATACTATCCTACTCGAGACTCCACTGATCTACAGAGCGTGGAAAGCTCGGGTCCATAGCATCGACCCCATGAACGCGCGGCGGCGAGGCCGCCTGGGGAGCCAGCGAGATGCGAAACGCCCTCCCGAGGAGCCGCCAGCTGGCCGACGAGCAGGAGCTAGCGAAGTGGGCCCGCCTCATGACGGCGGCCGCGGGGGCCATTTGACCATGGTGGGAGCGAGGAGGGGGGAGGGTTCAGGTCTGTGTGCGTGGGGTTTCAGAGCTCGGAGCAGGATCGAGGGGATGGCGAGCAGACGGCGCCGGAGATTGGTGGAACAGCCGAGGCCAAGGGGTGACGCAGAAAATCACCTGGGGAGGGCTCAGGACACCGTGGATCCGCGTGGATCAGCCGAAGACGCTGCAGATATGCCGCGTGGCCGTTGTGGATCCGTCTAACAGCTGCTCGAGCAACAACCACAAGGAGGAGGCGGTCTTGGTCTCGAATCCACCGGCAGCACCATGGGTTGGTGGATCTGGGGCCAAGGGAAGGGACAAATGGTGAGGGGAGGGGGAGGGGGTGGTGGTCGGCGGCGGAGGAGTAGGTCGCCGGTGAGGGCGGAGCAGCTGGGGTGGGGTAGAGAGGGGGCGGCGGCTCTCTGGAATGGAACGAGAGCGAGAGAGAGGAGTGTCGGAGCCGGGTGGGGCATCCCGGACGGAGCGTGGTGGGCCGTTGGATCTCACGTAGATGAACGGTGATCACGCATGATCCGTGGGAGGCTCCTCTCGACCAATCAAAACACATCACCGTCTAAAATTGTTTCCTTTAATTATATATATAGAACAGGTTAGCTAAATAGATTAAAAAATAGTCAAACATTCTCATATTATTGGCATTGCCATATTCAGGTCATATCATAACACCATGCCAATTTTCATATTTTTCAGACCACATTTACATTTTCTAGAATTAAAATAGCAGTAAAGTCAATGTTCGTGGTTGACTCTTGCCACATAAATCTTTGAAATTTCTTTTCATTTCTTGGATAAGACATACAAATGTACTCAAGACACAAATATGTCTTCTGTAATCATTTTTATATGCACTTTTTCATGTACGTATAGTTCAAATTTGAATTATATCCATTAAATGCATGTAAATGTAGTTATTGACTATAATATAGAAAATGAATTCGAAAAAGTGCCAAATTTGAACATGGTGGATTCTGTGGTATATATTGAGTGTAGAAAAAATATGCGTTAAAAGATGAAAGAAGTATTGTCTCCCCTTCAACTAGGTGCATTCACTCTCGAAAGCACGACTATTCTTTGGAGATGGTTCGATTTCTAAAGAGTGTATATTAAAAAAATTGCCAAATCATCTCCAATTTTTACCATAGTATAATGAGGTCATATCATGAAACCATGTCAAGTTTTGTATATTTCGCACTTCATTTCCATTTTTTGAATTAAAATAGCAGTAAACTCCATGTTCGCGGTTGATTATTACCACATAAATATTTGGAAATTATATTCATTTATTGCGTGAGGCATACAAATATACCCAATACCCTAAATATGATTTTTCAAATCATTTTTTTGTACTGTTTCATGTACTCATAGTTCAAATTTGATTTATATCAATTAAATGATTAGAAATGTAGTTAATGACTCAAATATAGCAAATGAGCTCTGAAAAGTGCCAAATTTTAACATGAAGAATCCTATGATGTATGTTGAGTGTTGATAAAAAATTCAAGGTCAAATGACAAAAGAGAATGTCAGTTTGCCTCAAACTTGGTGCATTCACTTGCGAAACCACAATCATTCCTTGTAGGTTGTTCGATATCTAAAGGGTGTGCATCAAAAAAATTGTTAAACATTCTCACTTTTTTACCACGGCATACTAACATCACATAATGACACCATGTCAAATTTCATATTTTCCGTACTTCATATACATTTTCTATAATTAAGATACTTATAAACTCCATATTCGTGGTTGACTCTTGTCACATATATATTTGAAATTTATATTCATTTCTTGTATAAAGCATGCAAATATACTCAAGACACTAAATATGATTTTTCAAACCATTTTTATGCACTGGTTCATGTAATCATAGTTCAGTTTTGAACTATATTTGTTAAATGCTTATAAATGCAGTTAATGACTCAAATATAGCAAACAAGCATTGTTTCATGCTAAATTAGTCCACTGCGTTTTCATTCTACAAATATACAGAACCTCCTGATATTAGTTTTATTTATATATTTCAAATTTGACCCAATTCCTCCTAAATCGGTGAAGATTTTTCTTTTTGATGAGAGGTGGATCGAAAGATTTTGACACACAGACATTTGTTTAATTGGACATAAAATATGGTATGTTATTTTTTTAAATGGAGTGGTGACATTTTCTAACAAATTTTTTGTAGGCCCTTTACAAAAAAATGCATTTCCCGCACTCGGAAAATGAAAAATTAAACTTTTGTGCAAAGAAAAATAAAAACTACATTAAACAAAATTATTTTCCATTCCAATACACATACTTACCCAAAATATGGGATATTTTTTACAAACTATGGCATGAATTTCGCCATCACATTCGTTATTTGGTCATTTGATGCTATTTTTTGTCGTTCGGATGTTTTCCTTGGCGTACCTAGTTTAATCTCGACCTTAGATTTTGATTCAAAGATTATGGTATCATGAAGGGTCAACGATCACCACCTCAAATATTAGTTGTAAATTTGTTCTAATCTATTTTTTAAAAGATTTATTGGAAAATATTTTAAAAAACAAAATAAGAATCTTTTTAACGAAAAAAAGGGATCGGCCCAAGGCCAGCCACACTCGGCCACCAAACCCCACCCGCAGCCCACTGCATCGCCTCCCCCTCGTCGTCTTATCGATCCCCTCTCATCGCCCAAACCCTAACTCCTATCCCCTTCCTCCCCTTATCTCCCTCTCCACGATCCAGATCGAGAACGCCGGCTCCCTTTCTCCCTCGCCAGCAGGTCCCTCCACCGCCGCCCCTCCAACCCCAGCCCCGGCCATCCTCTCTTCCGCCACCCTCTCATGTCCCAGTCGCTCGCCTCTGTCCTCATGCAGCCGATCGAGCGTGCCGGCCCACCTCACCAGCGACATATGCCCTGACGCCCAGCACCCACGGCGTCGCGGCTGGCCGGCTCGTCGGCGTGCGCATGCTTCAATGCGCGCTGCTCAATCGAGTTGGCCGGACCGCAGCGGCGAGTGATCTAGGGTTTTGGTCACTTTGCCCCACGCCGGCCACGACTCTCTGGCAACCAGGACGGCGACGACATCGATGGGATCCTCGAGCGGCTGTCGTCCACTTCACGTTGGAGGGAGGGGTCGGTCCTCTCCTCGGACAAGGGGATGGCCGTGTTCGTCGTTCCCCACCCTGGCAGTCGATCCCGGCCGCCGCTACTTCACTCGCCCTCCTCCGCCGGCATCTCCGCGAGGGCGCCAGATGCCAGGTAGGCCATGGACGCGCCGGACCTCAAGGCCGGCGCCCTGGCTGCTCCTGCTCCGGCTGAGCACACCCAGAACTGTATTTATATAAGAATATTTTTGTGAGATATATGTGTTATTTCAACGCTCTTTTGTGTGGTTTAGGCATTATGTAATTAACTTGTCAAAGATTAGTAATTGGGTATGTCTATGCCATATGCTCCCTGTTGGGACATTATGATATGCCATTTTTATTGTCATGTTAGCCTGGTCAACCTTATCATCTGAACTGTCGTACTAGATGGTTTCTAGGTGTATAGATGCACCCAATAGCTAGTATATAATGTTTAATATTTTTCGTGACTTTGCCATGGAAAGTTAGCGTCGGAATTTTTTGGTTTAGTACAATGCACAAATGTTCACATTGCCTCAAGGGTGCATATTTTACTGTATCAGAACAACTGTATGCTTCACTCATTGATGCTACTACAGATAATATATTTGAGTATGCGAATGTCGGAGGGGTCGTGCCTGAGGAGACCGAGCTCGCCATGCTGCTCCTTTTCATTGCCAACAAGGGAAGGGCCGACGAGGAGAACAGGGTCCTTGCACCAACAGGTTAGGTTTCCCTGGCTGCTCGGTAGTTTTCGGACCGCTCCCTAATTTTCCTTGGGCTCGTAGGTAACTGGCGCAGCCGTTGTAACTTGAGACGCTGGTCTGGAGGAAGGATCATGAGGAGAACAACTACACAATGTTGTGGATGAACAGGATGATGGTAAGTAATTCTTGAGTATGATAACATGTCATCTAGCTCAACCATGTTGACTTTGAAACCATACAATCTTGAGCTATCTGAATTTATCCATACCTTGCAAGACATTTAATGAGTATATTTGAGAAACCATACATGGCTTCACTGTATTCACCTTCTATCATGCTGCCCTTTCACACTATGATCTTGTTTAGATGCACACCGCTCACTTTTCAAGAAAAGGTGTGATGTAAATACTGGGGGATATATAATGTATGTAACTGTGGCTGTAACAAATTATTGTAAATTGTTGAATGTTTTATTGTTTCATAAGGATAAACCAGGATATTTTATTTACCATGTATGTATTATTTGTCATTGAGTAATGATCTGGGGTTGCGTGTGTAGGGAGGGTGAATCAGATCCAGGAGCACATCAACTATGAGGTTTGCCGACACGACAAGTACCATATGTGTGTCTACTCGTCCAACCTGGTAATCCTCCATTTGCTCGCCTTTGATTGATATCCTCCAAAATAGGAGGAGATTCTGCTTTTGCTTAATCTCCTTGTGTATGCGCTTCTTGCACCTATTGATGCTACAATTTAAGTAACCAGATGAGCCCTTCATTTTGTGCAACTTTTGCTCCAGTTTTGTGCAACTTTTGCTCCAGTTTGTTGTACTGGGCATGAACTATTGTCAAGATTCCAACATGTTCTTCATTTTCTTCTGATGCAACAGTCAACTGGGTGCGGGAGAATCAATGCACATAAACTTGTTCTTTCTCTATTTTAAAGCATTGAAGATCATAATATTACGCACTATCAATTCGTTTTTTTGGCAATCCGTATTGCTAATACCCCTTAACATTTGCTTTTTCTTGTGGACACATGTATAAACACTAAACCTGTCTTTATTCTTTCTAGATCTCAAAAGTAGTAATTTCTTAAAGATTGTATAACCTCTATACTTCACTTTAATGCATGTGTGACAGCAGTAGAGGAAAGCATCCGATGAACTGATCATGATATAATTTTTTATAGGCTTGGATTTAATTAAGGCCTGTCTGTTGTAGTTTAAGCTTGAACTTGTCATTAGGGCTAGTTCCTGTGGGTTTTTTTGGGGCCTTCTAGAATAAGTTGCCCCCTATCCAGCTTATTCTAGAAGCAAAACCATAGTGTCAAAAATGCTCTTATATTATGGGACGGAGGGAGTAGGCTTCTAAGTAAATAATTTTGTAGAATAAGTTGGGTAGGGGGCAACTTATTCCAGCTTATTCTAGAAGGCAGCAAAAGAACTGGCCTTTAGTAATTAGTATGACCTTCTAATGTTGGAGTCTCTTTAGGAGGTGGAGAGTTTACACAATATGATATAATATGAATGTTAACTTACTAGTGTTTAATATTTCTAACCTGATTTATGGAAGAAACAAAAGTTGGGCCATGCAGCCACATAAAACCCTCTAAAATGCTTACTGCTTGCATCCATGTGACTTGCTTATATACACTGTCTGCATTCTACTCTCAGCTTGCTGCATTTTTCTTATTTCATGTTAGGAGTAATTTGCTTCTCATGTGTTGTCCCTCCTGATGCCAGGATGGAACGCTTCTTTGGAATTCTTAAAGAGGAAGACAATGGAGCTACGATGTTGTTGTGCAACACGCTATGTTTTTTGTAATACCATTTGTCTGGGCTATGTAATCTTAGTTTGTCTGTGCTAGGATACTCAAAAAGCTATTTGTGTAATCTTATTTTGTGTGTGCTGCGATATTCAAAAAGCTATCTATCTAATTTAAATATGTGATGTATTCTTCACTGAAGTTATACTTTTAGTACAGTTTCTGGGCTATAATGGTTAAACGACCTTTTTGAGCTAAAAAGGTTAAACAACCTAATAATACATAATGTATTGGACATGGGCTTTGGCCTAGTAAAATAAATGTGTATAAAGTTTTATGGGTTGGCCTTATTGGGCTTGACTTGTGTATAAAGTTTTATGGGCTGGCCTTATTGTGCTTGACTTGCTAGAAATTATGACGATTTTATATCATCACTACCAATGCCATGTCAGATCTGGTGGCCACGTGGATGATGCCACATCAGATCCTATGTGGATGAGGCACACAGGAAATGATGAAATTTTTTGTCGTTAAAAACTATGACCTAATAATTTTGGTCTTAAAAACTACGACCAAAACTTAGAAAAGGTCATGTTTGTTTGTTCTTGACGGTCAACTGTTGACCTTCTCAGTTTGGTCAAAACAAGGTCATATGTTGAAAACAACGACGATTTATTGACCAAAATAGTGGGTCACTATCGACCATATTTCTTGTAGTGCTAGCAGATGTAGGGGATGTAGGTTGGTACTGTCTACCCAGAGTAAAGAGTTAATGCTTCTGAAAGACTGTGTCTCAGTCATCCGTTTCTCAAACACCATGTAGTGCGAGAAATCCAACGGAGGAGATCAAGTCTTGCGGGGAAAAGTGCGCAAACCTCTGGGGAGTGTATAAACTAATCATGGTTAGCCGTGTCCACGGTTATGGATGTTTTGAGTATCTAGTATTTGGATTATCATGTGAATCTCATCATGTTACTTAATTAAATTTGTTGGGTTTAATGATAATGCTTAATTGGGATTGAGTTGGAGGAACCTTCTCCATGTTTAACAACCACCATGATAGTTAAATAAAATTTATTCCTTTGTTGTAGGGAAAAATTGTCTTTATGCAAAACTGTAACCATAGAGCTTTCCACCAGCCATATATGCATTTAATGATAGCATTATTCTGTTCATTACTCTCTATGTGTTGCATTGCCAACATATTCCATGTGCTGACCCATTTTTGGGCTGCAACGTTCATGTTGCAGACTTTTCAGACGACGAGTAAGGTGCCTTAGGTAGCGATCTTATAGTCGGTGATGCTGTTGGAGTTGATGGACTCACTTATCTTCCAAGCCTTCCGCTGTTATCATTATTAGATGGCCTTAAGCCACATTTATTGTAATAAGTTCTCTTTTGAGACATTCGATGTAATAAGTGTGTTATTGCTACTCTGTTATAAATCCTTCGAGTATTATGCGTGTCAGCATTACCGATCCAGGGATGACACTGATGCACAGAGATAAGACTGTTTGAGGTCTGGTCGCTACAAGATGGTATCAGAGCACATGCTGATTGTAGGACACGACCACTAAGCTAAAGCCCTAGATCACTACTATCTCTTCTCATTTCTGACTCCTCATCTTTTCTACTCTTTTAGGATGGCGGATGCAAGGAAAAAGTTCACGCAACCGGATGAAGATACACCCTTTGGATGCCACTTGAAGGAAGTTACTAGATACCTGAACATCGGAGTACCAAGCTTCATCGAACCTACATCGCCACTTTACCAGAAGAGGAGCGTTGGATGATTCAAGTTCAAGTTCCAGGAAGGACATTCATGCCCGTCACTGAGCCCATAGAGTTTTCTTTTGATGCACTAACCTGGAGTCTAGGAAAGAGCATGGCAGCCCACATCACAATGGGACGCATTGGAGAAGTTTACCACAAGGATCTCAAGGATACTATCTACCAGATTTGTGGGCGCCGAGATGAGCAATGGGAGATGATCAGCACTAGGAAGGATAGATCAATTGCAGCTTTCATCCTGGAGTTAAACCAGCACATTCGTC
>NW_025232973.1:5609-8745 GCF_018294505.1 Triticum aestivum | reverse complement strand
AGAATCGGCCAAAACTGCGAGTGTTGATGACCGACACGTAAACGCACCCCAGGGTTCGTTAATCGTGGAAGTCACTGCGAGACCCCCAAATAGTGAGTGATAGTCCACGAAACGGGCCAGAATCGGCCAAAACTGTCAATGTTGATAACCTACACGTAAGCGCACCTTGTTGTTCAACAAGCATGGAAATCACTTCGGGACCCCAAAACGATGAGTAATAGACCACGAAACGGGTCAGAATCGACAAAAACCGCGAGTGTTGATCACCGACACGTAAATGCACCTCGGGGTTCGTTAATCGTGGAAGTCACTCCGGGACCCCAAAACAGTTAGTAATAGTCCACGAAACGGGCCAGAATCGGCCAAAACTGTCAGTGTCGATGACCAACACTTAAGTGCACCTTGTTTTTCAACAAGCATGGAAATCACTTCGGGACCCCAAAATTATGAGTAATAGTCCATGAAATGGGTCAGAATCGACAAAAACCGCGAGTGGTGATGACCGACACGTAAACGCACCCCAGGGTTCGTAAATCGTGGAAATCACTTCGGGCCCCCAAAAAAGTGAGTATTAGTCCACGAAATGGGCCACAATCGGCCAAAACTGCTAGCGTTGATGATCGACACGTAATAGCACCCCAGGGTTCATTGATCGTGGAAGTCACTCCGAGATCCCAAAACAGTGAGTAATAGTCCATGGAACGGGCCAGAATCGGCAAAAACTGTCAATGTTGATGACCTCCACGTAAGCGCACCTTGGGGTTCAACAAGCATGGAAATCACTTTGTGACCCCAAAACGGTGAGTAATAGTCCACGAAACGGGTCAGAATCGACAAAAACCGCGAGTGTTGATGACCGACACGTAAACGCACCCTAGGGTTCGTTAATTACGGAAATTACTCCGGGACCCTGAAAGAGTGAGTAATAGTCCATCAAACGGGCCAGAATCGGCCAAAACTATGAGTGTTGATGACCGACACGTAGGCGCACCTTGGAGTTCAACAAGCATGGAAATCACTTTGTGACCACAAAACGGTGAGTAATAGTCCATGAAACGGGTCAGAATCGACAAAACTATGAGTGTTGATGACCGGCACGTAAACACACCCCAGGGTTCATTAATCATGGAAATCACTCCGGGACCCCAAAACAGTGAGTAATAGTCCATGAAACGGGCCAAAATCGGCCAAAACTGCGAGTGTTGATGACCGACACGTAATCGCACCCCAGGGTTCGTTAATCATGGAAGTCACTGCGAGACCCAAAAACAGTGAGTAATAGTGCATGAAACGGGCCAGAATCGGCCAAAACTGCGAGTGTTGATGACCGACATGTAAACGCACCCCACGGTTCGTTAATCGTGGAAGCACTCCGAGACCCCAAAACAGTGAGTAATAGTCCACGGAACGGGCCAGAATCGGCCAAAACTGTCAATGTCGATGACCTCCACGTAAGCGCACCTTGGGGTTCAACAAGCATGGAAATCACTTTGTGACCCCAAAACGGTGAGTAATAATCCACGAAATGGGTCAGAATCGACAAAAACCGCGAGTGTTGATGACCGACACGTAAGCGCGCCTTGTTGTTCAACAAGCATGGAAATCACTTCGGGATCCCAAAACGGTGAGTACTAGTCCACGAAACGGGTCAGAATCGACAAAAACCGCAAGTGTTGATGACCATCACGTAAACGCACCCCGGGGTTCGTTAATCGTGGAAGTCCCTCCGCGTCCCCAAAACAGTGAGTAATAGTCCACGAAACGGGTCAGAATCGACAAAAACCGCGAGTGTTGATGACCGACATGTAAACGCACCCCAGGGTTCGTTAATCATGGAAATTACTCCGGGACCCTAAAAGAGTGAGTAATAGTCCATGTAACGGGCCAAAATCGGCCAAAACTATGAGTGTTGATGACCGACACGTAAGCACACCTTGGAGTTCAACTAGCATGGAAATCACTTTGTGACCCCAAAACGGTGAGTAATAGTCCATGAAACGGGTCAGAATCGACAAAAACTGCGAGTGTTGATGACCGGCACGTAAACGCACCCCAGGGTTCGTTAATCATGGAAGTCACTGCGAGACCCCAAAACAGTGAGTAATAGTCCATGAAACGGGCCAGAATCGGCCAAAACTGCGATTGTTGATGACCCACACGTAAACGCACCCCAGGGTTCGTTAATCGTGGAAGTCACTCCGAGACCCCAAAACAATGAGTAATAGTCCACGGAACGGGCCAGAATCGGCCAAAACTGTCAATGTCGATGACCTCCACGTAAGCGCACCTTGGGGTTCAACAAGCATGGAAATCACTTTGTGACCCCAAAACGGTGAGTAATAATCCACGAAATGGGTCAGAATCGACAAAAACCGCGAGTGTTGATGACCGACACGTAAGCGCGCCTTGTTGTTCAACAAGCATGGAAATCACTTCGGGATCCCAAAACGGTGAGTACTAGTCCACGAAACGGGTCAGAATCGACAAAAACCGCAAGTGTTGATGACCATCACGTAAACGCACCCCGGGGTTCGTTAATCGTGGAAGTCCCTCCGCGTCCCCAAAACAGTGAGTAATAGTCCACGAAACGGGTCAGAATCGACAAAAACCGCGAGTGTTGATGACCGACACATAAACGCACCCCAGGGTTTGTTAATCATGGAAATTACTCCGGGACCCTAAAAGAGTGAGTAATAGTCCATGTAACGGGCCAAAATCGGCCAAAACTATGAGTGTTGATGACCGACACGTAAGCACACCTTGGAGTTCAACAAGCATGGAAATCACTTTGTGACCCCAAAACGGTGAGTAATAGTCCATGAAACGGGTCAGAATCGACAAAAACAGCGAGTGTTGATCACCGACACGTAAATGCACCTCGGGGTTCGATAATCGTGGAAGTCACTCCGGGACCCCAAAACAGTTAGTAATAGTCCACGAAACGGGCCAGAATCGGCCAAAACTGTCAGTGTCGATGACCAACACTTAAGTGCACCTTGTTTTTCAACAAGCATGGAAATCACTTCGGGACCCCAAAATTATGAGTAATAGTCCATGAAACGGGTCAGAATCGACAAAAACCGCGAGTGGTGATGACCGACACGTAAACGCACCCCAGGGTTCGTAAATCGTGGAA
>NW_025232973.1:0-1048 GCF_018294505.1 Triticum aestivum | reverse complement strand
TCCCTCCGCGTCCCCAAAACAGTGAGTAATAGTCCACGAAACGGGTCAGAATCGACAAAAACCGCGAGTGTTGATGACCGACACGTAAACGCACCCCAGGGTTCGTTAATCATGGAAATTACTCCGGGACCCTAAAAGAGTGAGTAATAGTCCACGAAACGAGCCAGAATCAGCCAAAACTGTTAGTGTCGATGACCGACACGTAAGCACACCTTGGAGTTCAACTAGCATGGAAATCACTTTGTGACCCCAAAACGGTGAGTAATAGTCCATGAAACGGGTCAGAATCGACAAAAACTGCGAGTGTTGATGACCGGCACGTAAACGCACCCCAGGGTTCATTAATCATGGAAGTCACTGCGAGACCCCAAAACAGTGAGTAATAGTCCATGAAACGGGCCAGAATCGGCCAAAACTGCGATTGTTGATGACCCACATGTAAACGCACCCCAGGGTTCGTTAATCGTGGAAGTCACTCCGAGACCCCAAAACAATGAGTAATAGTCCACGGAACGGGCCAGAATCGGCCAAAACTGTCAATGTCGATGACCTCCACGTAAGCGCACCTTGGGGTTCAACAAGCATGGAAATCACTTTGTGACCCCAAAACGGTGAGTAATAGTCCACGAAACGGGTCAGAATCGACAAAAACCACGAGTGTTGATGACCGACACGTAAACGCACCCTAGGGTTCGTTAATCACGGAAATTACTCCGGGACCCTGAAAGAGTGAGTAATAGCCCATGAAACGGGCCAGAATCGGCCAAAACTATGAGTGTTGATGACCGGCACGTAAACACACCCCAGGGTTCATTAATCATGGAAATCACTCCGGGACCCCAAAACAGTGAGTAATAGTCCATGAAACGGGCCAGAATCGACCAAAACTGCGAGTGTTGATGACCGACACGTAAACGCACCCCAGGGTTCGTTAATCATGGAAGTCACTGCGAGACCCAAAAACAGTGAGTAATAGTCCATGAAACGGGCCAGAATCGGCCAAAACTGCCAGTGTTGATGACCGACATGTAAACGCACCCCAGGGTTC
>NW_025232972.1:7277-8745 GCF_018294505.1 Triticum aestivum | reverse complement strand
TTATTTGAATTTCTGGAATTATTTATATTAAGAAAAATGAATTATGACGTCAGCATGAGGCAATGCTGACGTCAGCAAGTCAACAGGTCGGCTGACCAGTCAAACCAGACAGGTGGGTCCAGTGGGACCCACATGTCAGCCTCTGCTAGCCTAATACTTAATTAAACTAATCTAACAGTATAATTAGAGGGTGGGCCCCACATGTCAGTGAGTGTTTAGTTAAACTAATTATTTTTATTTATAAAACATTTTCTTTTTCTTTATTTTTTTTAAATTTCTGCGGCGGGGCCCGCATGTCAGTGACTGGGCCTGCCCAGTCAGCAGTTGACTGGGTCAACCCAGTCAACTGGGGCCCGTGGGGGCCACTGGCAGTGACCCAGGGGTGGCCCCAGGTGTGCCACGTCGGCGGCCGGCGCCGGAGCAACGTCGGCGACCGAAAACACGGCGGAGGCGCTCGGGACCTCGCCGGAATCCACGTACAGGGCACCGTTCAGGGAGTTTTTGGTCGCGTTCGAAAGCTATGGCTGCGCCGCGTCCAACGGTGGTGGTTGTGGCGGCAAGGGTGACCGGAATCGAGCGCGGCGAGCTCATCGGCGGACGACCGGAGTCGGACGCCAGAGGAAAGGGCGACGCAGCATGCTAGCGAGCGAACGGAGAGGCTAGGTGGGACGTGCGTTAGGAGGCGAATGCAACGGGCGCTGGCCCGTGACCATTTGGTCACCGGAGGCACGCCGGCGACGAGCGCAGGCGGCAGCGCGTTCGGGCGCTCAACGGAGGCTATGCTAGGAGGCACGGGGAGGCACGGGCGCGGGCTCGTTGGGCTCCTGGGAGCTCCAGGAGTTTGACTACGAGCTCGGACGCGAGCTCAGGCCACGGTAGCCACGGCGGCGAGGTGATATGCGGCGGCGAGCTCAAAGCAACGGCAACGAGCTAGCTAGGGAGGCTCACGCAGTGCGAGGAGGAGAATGGAGGGAGGGAGGAGCTCACCGAGCGGCTACGTAAAGCCTGCGACAGCTTAGGAGCACAGAGGTGGCCGGAGACGACGGCGGTCACCGACGCCCGAGGCGGAAGGGGGCGGCTCGATCCGCTGCCTGCGGTGCTCCCCGGCTTGCGTTCGTGGACGGGGACGAGGAAGCCGACGACGGCGGAGCTGCTGAACAGGTTGGCGAGGCGAGGCGAGGTTGGTTGCCGCGGTTGCGACGGCGGACGGCGACGGAGGCGCTCGGGATGATGGGGGGGAGCACGGAGCGGCGCGAAGGCGAGGGGATGAGGGAGGCGCAGGGGCCGAGAGTGAGCGGGGTGAGTGGGAGAGAGACCCGAGGAGGCGGGGGCCGCTGGCGCCCTTATCCTCTCCGGCGTCGGTGCCGGCGAGGGGGTCGGGCGGGAGCGCGCCCCTGTTCCGACCCGGTCGGGGGAACAGGGAAGGGGCGAGGGAGGAGAGGTGGGCTGGGCCGGGGTCGGGGCGCGG
>NW_025232972.1:0-7225 GCF_018294505.1 Triticum aestivum | reverse complement strand
GGGAGCGCGGTCCTGTTCCGACCCGGTCGGGGGAACAGGGAAGGGGCGAGGGAGGAGAGGTGGGCTGGGCCGGGGTCGGGGCGCGGCCCAGTTTGGGCCGGGGGGGGGGGTTCGGGGGTTTGGGCCGGGGGTCAGTGGGGGGGCCTGCTCCTTTTGCTTTCTTCTCTTTTTTTTCTTTTTCTGTCTGCTCTGTTTTGGTTTCTGTTTTCCTTTTATTTGTTTATTTCCTTTTCTGTTTTATTTCATTTAAAGTATTTAGGCATTTTATAAAAAGGAGTTTTCTCCACCATAATTGCCAGTGTATTATTTAGCACCCACAGAACATTTTTGTTTGAGTTTTTGAAAACTTTTATTTTTCACTTTAATTATATTTGAAGTTTGAACTAGGAGTTAGAAAGGAAGGTGATCCAAATGTGATCAAGCCCTGTTTAGCAACATGATTAGCTTAATCACAGGGAGTTACTGTAGCATGATTCCCAGGGTGTTACAAATCTCCTCCACTACAAGAAATCTCGTCCCGAGATTTAGGAAGTAGAAGGAAACAATGCGGGGTATTCTTCGCGCAGACGATCCTCTCGTTCCCAAGTGGCCTCATCTTCAGAATGGTGCGACCACTGGACTTTGAGAAACTTGATCGCCTTCTGACGTGTGCGGCGTTCAGCTTGGTCGAGAATGCGGACCGGATGCTCCTTATAGGAGAGGTCTTGCTGCAATTCGAGCACTTCATGATCCACAGCTCGGATTGGATCCTTGAAGCAACGGCGGAGCTGTGATACATGGAACACATCGTGAACCTGAGAAAGGTTCGGCGGTAGTTCCAGTTGGTATGCCACTTTTCCACGCCTTTCGAGAATAGTGAATGGGCCAATATAGCGAGGAGCTAGTTTGCCCTTGATCCCGAAGCGGTGAGCACCCTTCATAGGTGTGACTCGAAGATAAGCCTTTTCGCCAGGTTGATAGACCATGTCTTTATGATGACGGTCATACTGACTCTTCTGACGTGACTGAGCAGTCTTGAGATTCTCGCGAATAATGCGGACTTGTTCTTCGGCATCTTGGATAATATCCGGACCGAAGAGTGGACGTTCCCCAGTTTCTGACCAGTTCAGAGGGGTTCGGCACTTTCGTCCATATAACACTTCGAAGGGGGCCATCTTCAGACTAGCTTGATAGCTATTATTATAAGAGAACTCAGCATACGGGAGAGATTCCTCCCATTTCTTGCCGAAGGAAATAACGCAAGCTCGAAGCATGTCTTCGAGAACTTGATTGACGCGTTCAACTTGTCCTTGCGATTGAGGATGAAACGCAGTACTGAATGACAGATGAGTTCCCCTTGCTTCTTGGAAACTTGCCCAGAATCTTGAAGTGAATAAGCTACCACGGTCTGAACTGATAACCAATGGAATACCGTGGAGTGAAACAATCCTGGACATATAGAGCGTTGCCAACTGGCTAGCAGTGATCGTTTCTTTGACTGCCAGGAAATGTGCAACTTTGGAAAGCCGGTCAATGACGACAAGAATAGCATCATTACCTTTCTGCGATTTGGGAAACCCAGTGACGAAGTCCATCTCAACATGGTCCCATTTCCATTCAGGAATAGAGATAGGTTGCAGAGTTCCAGCAGGCCTTTGATGTTCTGCTTTGATACGACGGCAAACGTCACACTCAGCAACATAACGAGCAATGTCTTGCTTCATATTAGTCCACCAGAATCTCTGACGGATATCTTGGTACATCTTTGTACTACCAGGATGGATACAAAGAGGCGTATCATGAGCTTCTTTCATAACTTCCTGTGTCATATCCAGGTTTTTCTCCGCACATGGCACCACTAGGCGGCCCTTGAAGTATAAGGTGCCATCTTCAGAAATGGTGAAGAATGAGGGCTTTCCTTCTGCGAGGTAGCGCTTAATCTTGTGGGCTTCAGAGTCATACTTCTGTAGCCTTTTGATGCTGTCCTCGAGATCTGGTTTAGCAACTAGGGTATTGAGAGAACCCTGGGTAACAACGTGGAGGTTCACCTTGCCAAACTCCTTAGGAGGGGGAATGAGTGCACCCGGAGGAACAATATGGAGGTTCAGCTTCCTGAATTCTTCAACAAGCGAGGGCTGAACCTTATGAACCTGGAGGTGGTTGCAGTAAGACTTGCGGCTCAAGGCATCAGCCATTACATTAGCCTTGCCTGGCGTATAGGAAATACCCAAGTCAAAGTCTGCAACAAGCTCCATCCATCTCTGCTGACGGAGGTTCAGATCTGGCTGAGTAAACAGATACTTCAGACTTTGGTGGTCAGTGAAGATCTCGCAACGATTACCGAGAAGGTAATGTCGCCACTGCTTCAGCCCATGAATGACAGCAGCAAGTTCGAGGTCGTGAACTGGGTAGTTCTCTTCGTGAGGGCGCAATTGTCGAGAGGCATAAGCAATCACTTTGCGGTCTTGCATTAGGACACAGCCTAATCCTTGACGGGAAGCGTCGCAGTAAATGACAAAGTCCTTCTTAGTATCAGGTGGAGCTAGAACTGGGGCAGAAGTCAACTTGTCTTTGAGTGCCTGGAAGCTTTCCTGACATTTGTCTGTCCATTGGAACTTGACGCCCTTATGCAACAGGTTAGTCAGAGGCCTGGCGATCTTAGAGAAGTTCTCGACAAATCGACGGCAATAGCTGGCGAGACCGAGAAAACTTCTGACTTGCTTAACGTTCTTGGGAGGAGTCCAATCAAGAATAGCCTGAACTCGCTCGGGGTTGACGGCAATACCATCCTTAGAGATGACATGCCCCAGATAGGTTACTTCCGGTAGCCAGAATTCACATTTAGAGAACTTGGCATATAGTTGATGTTCTCGTAGTTTTTCCAGCACAAGACGAAGATGTTCAGCATGTTCTTCTTCGTTCTTGGAAAATATCAGGATATCATCCAGATAAACCACGACGAACTTGTCGAGGTAATCCATGAATATGTAGTTCATCAGACGAGAGAAGGTGGCTGGAGCATTGGTTAAACCGAAAGACATGACGGTGTACTCGTATGAACCATAGCGAGTCACGAAGGCGGTCTTTGGGATATCCTCTTCGCGAACACGGATCTGGTGGTAGCCCAACCTCAAGTCGAGCTTAGAGAACACTGACGAACCCGCCAGTTGATCATACAGATCATTGATCCGAGGAAGAGGGTATTTATTCTGAATGGTAGCTTGGTTTATAGGACGGTAGTCTTGAACTAACCGGTTTGTCCCATCCTTCTTCTTGACAAAGAGAGAAGGTGCTCCCCAAGGAGAGCAACTTGGGCGAATGAATCCTTTGCGAAGAGACTTGTCGATTTCCTCCTTAAGCTCAAGGAGTTCATGCGGCGGCATTTTGTAGGGTCGCTTGGCTATAGGAGTGGTGCCTGGTTTCAAGTCGATGATGAATTCGACAGCTCTAGCAGGGGGAATCCCTGGAAGTTCTTCAGGGAAGAGGTCGAGGAATTCACGCACGACGGGAATGTTTTCAATGCCCTCGAGTGGTGCAGCGTTCAATGCATTCATTGCATAGAGCCTTGCCTCGGCATTTTGCACCACATTAGCTTGGTAAGCAACTATCTCATCTGAAGGGTGTAGCAGATGGACGGTCTTAGTGGCGCAAACTATAGAAACAGTATGCGCTTTCAACCAATCCATACCCAAAATGAGGTCGATGTTAGACGACTTCAGGATAATGGGGGAGGCATAGAATTCCAGCCCTTCGATTTCCACGGGGACATCGATGCCAACCAAGGAGGTTTGACACTGTCCCACGGGGGTTTTGACCAATACAGAGGTGTTCATCTCCTCACATTTAACATCGTGCTTGTATGCAAAATCTTCTGACATGAATGAATGCGATGCACCTGTATCAAATAAAACGGATGCTGGTACTGAATTTACGAGGAGTGTACCCATCACAGTAGCAGGCTAGTCTTGAGCTTCGTTGAGATCAACGTGGTTGGCATGAGCACGACCATAAGACTTAGCATTGTTGTTGCGGGGCTAATTGTTACCACGGCCAGTTGCTGGAAGGGCCAGTTGATTCTCGTTCTGGTTGCATTCTTTAGCACGGTGTCCTAGTTGTCCACACCTGAAGCACAAGCCATTATTCGGAGTGGGAACAGGAGCTTGGGATGGTGGAGCTGGAAGTCTTGACTGCCTGGACGGTGGTGGAGGCAGACGAGGGGCAGCATAGGTCTGCTTTGGGGCAGATGCATGTGGACGGTACATGCTGTTCGGGATCCATATCTTACGCTTCTGTGAGGGCGAGCCCGAAGATGAGCCCGTGTCACGGTTGCGCCTGTGAGAGCTCTGGTATTCCTGCAGACCAGTTTCGACATTGATGGCCTTGTTCACCAAGGTGGCGAAATCAGCAAAGTCATGCACTAGAAGTGCGAGCTTGATGTCAGCTTGAAGGCCATCACGGAACTTCTCCTGTCTGCGTGCATCAGTTGCAATGTCTTCTTCAGCATAGCGGGACAAGTCCAGAAACTCCCGCTGATAAGCTTCGACAGATTTGTTGCCTTGGGTGAGGTTGCGGAACTCACGCTTCTTCCGGTCCATGACTCCCTGAGGAATGAAGCGGGCACGGAAAGCTGCTTGGAAGTCTGGCCATGTGATGATTGTTCCAGCTGGCAGAGTACGCCTGTGGCTGTCCCACCATTGAGCTGCGGGTCCCTTCAGAAAGAAGGAAGCAAAGTTGACATAGCTGGCAGGGGCTACATCAGCAGACTCCAACTCATAGGTGATGTCACGAAGCCAGTCATCAGCATCCAGAGGCTGAGTTGAGCTGCGGTAGATGGTTGGGTTGAGGCGTATGAAATCTTGAAGAGTCACTTGGGCTGGCTGCTGGTTCATATTGGGGCGAGGAAACTGAGCCATCATATTTTCCATGAATTGGCGATTCAGTTCAAACTGTTGGATCATACCAGCCATGTACTCAGGTGGTGGTGGGGCATCGCCACCACGACCACGACCACCTGGTCTAACCATCCTGCTAATATATAACAGGGGTAGTTCAGCATTGAGAAATTTGCAATGACAAGAATCATTCATGATGAAACATGCATAATGAAAGGAGCACGATAGCTACTACATAGTAGTCGGCATAACTTACAAAAGGGGTCATGCATAGAGTTCAGTACATAGAGTTCAGTACATAGACTAAAACATCATAGGCGGCACACAGGCTCGCGGCGAATGCCTCTAAAACTACAAGCAAGCCTACATCAGTCCCAAGAGGTACTGTAGAGGTAATCGTAGCCCGACAGCTGGTAGTGAGGCAACGGATAGCCCTCCACGTCAGCAGTCTGGGGGCCGCGGATACTCAGGTGTAGAGCCCGACGCTCAGGTGGCAGAAGAGGACCAAGTGCGGGAGAGTAGCCTCCCACCTCTGGCCAACCGACACCGTGGGGCATCACGGTCCTGGCTGGGTAGATCGCAGTACGCGGTACCTGTCCAGACCGGACAAAGGGGTGCAGCAGCGTCAGAGCATGGTAAAGGTGCTGACGGGTGGTGTACATCTCGTGGCGAAGAGCTCGGTTAGCTCGATCCAGCCCATCAGCATGCAGAACCAGGTGCTGATGGTAGAAGGGCTCTCGGGTGACAGTGGAGTAGGCAGCAGTATAGTATCCCTCCGCACCAACATCAGAGGCGATAGCAATGTGCCTGAAAGGGGAGGTGTCCAACTCCCGATACTCTCCACGAAGACGTGTCAGAGCAGCATAGGCAGCATCGTGGACAGCCATATCGATGGTCACACCAACACCATGTGCGGTGTGCAGCATAGTAGTGGAGTCGTACTCCCGAGAGTAGAGGTGGACGATGGCACGGTACTGCTCCTGGTTAAAGTCCTGGTACTCCTCGTAGACGGTGTACTCAGGGTGTCAGCGATAACCCAGATAGGTCATCATCCCAGCTAGCACCGCAGGTGATCCCGAGGCACCAATCGCCATCGTGTGGCGAACGACCTGCCTCGTGGGTTCCATCTGAAAGCAAAGACGTTTCAAAGGAGTCAAATGACAGTGTGTGAATTGTTAAAAATACTATTCTAAGAAACAACTATGGCTTATCCAACTTTGGGGTGAATGCGGTCACGGGATCCTAGTGTTAGAGTTAGTAAATTCGTTTAACCCGAGTAGAAGACAGTTCAGAGTCCCAGAGTAAAGGTCGAGGAGTAAAAGATCCTAGTACCACCCAATGGCAACGTGGGCCCGTAAGCCGCACAGCCATGTTAGTAAAAGTTTTGCAATGTCTAGACTCGACTTTGGCCAAGGGGTGTGGAAGGGGGTTCCTACAGGCAGTCAGCTCTGATACCAACTTGTGACCCCCCGATTTGACCGTACACTAATCATGCACGCAAATGTGTACGATCAAGATCAGGGACTCACGGGAAGATATCATAACACAACTCTACAACATAAATAAGTCATACAAGCATCATAATACAAGCCAGGGGCCTCGAGGGCTCGAATACAAGTGCTCGATCACAGACGAGTCAGCGGAAGCAACAATATCTGAGTACAGACGTAAGTTAAACAAGTTTGCCTTAAGAAGGCTAGCACAAAAGTAGCAACGATCGAAAAGGCAAGGCCTCCTGCCTGGGATCCTCCTAACTACTCCTGGTCGTCGTCAGCGGCCTGCACGTAGTAGTAGGCACCTCCAGTGTCGTAGGAGTCGTCGTCGACGGTGGCGTCTGGCTCCTGGACTCCAGCATCTGGTTGCGACAATCAGATAGATAGGAAGGGGGGAAAGGGGGAGAGAAGCAACCGTGAGTACTCATCCAAAGTACTCGCAAGCAAGGAGCTACACTACATATGCATGGGTATATGTGTAAAGGGGCATATCAGTGGACTGAACTGCAGAATGCCAGAATAAAAGGGGGATAGCTAGTCATGTCGAAGACTACGCTTCTGGTCATCTCCATCTTGCAGCAGGTAGAAGAGAGTAGATTGAAGTCCTCCAAGTAGCATCGCATAGCATAATCCTACCCGGCGATCCCCTCCTCGTCGCCCTGTTAGAGAGCGATCACCGGGTTGTATCTGGCACTTGGAAGGGTGTATTTTATTCAGTATCCAGTTCTAGTTGTCATAAGGTCAAGGTACAACTCCGGGTCGTCCTTTTACCGAGGGACACGGCTATTCGAATAGATAAACTTCCCTGCAGGGGTGCACCACATAACCCAACACGCTCGATCCCATTTGGCCGGACACACT
>NW_025232971.1:0-8746 GCF_018294505.1 Triticum aestivum | reverse complement strand
AACCTTATTTGAACTCCTGACTTTTTGTGTGTTCAAAATGCACCATTCAAAGCCACATCATCATTTTTCAATCCTTTCTGACTTCATTTGTTATTTTTCATGCATTTACTAATTATTTTGAGCTATAAGACCCTAAAATTGAAAAGCATTTCAAATGAACCCTGAAAAGGTTCAAAGTTGGCATGATATCATCATTTCATCCACATAGCATGTGCAAGAAAGTTGAGAGGGTTATGGCAAAAACTGGATGCACTTCGTGTACAAAACGGACAATCTCTTTCAAAGTATCAGGATTTCATCCGGAAACTCGTCTGTTACAAAGGGATTTCATTTTTAAACCTTATTTGAACTCCTGACTTTTTGTGTGTTCAAAATGCACCATTCAAAGACACATCATCATTTTTCAATCCTTTCTGACTTCATTTGTTATTTTCATGCATTTACTAATTATTTTGAGCTATAAGACCCTAAAATTGAGAAGCATTTCAAATGAACTCTGAAAAGGTTGAAAGTTGGCATGATATCATCATTTCATCCACATAGCATGTGCAAGAAAGTTGAGAGGGTTACGGCAAAAAGTGGATGCACTTCGTGTACAAAACGGACAATCTCTTTCAAAGTATCATGATTTCATCCGGAAACTCGTCTGTTACAAAGGGATTTCATTTTTTAAACCTTATTTGAACTCCTGACTTTTTGTGTGTTCAAAATGCACCATTCAAAGCCACATCATCATTTTTCAATCCTTTCTGACTTCATTTGTTATTTTTCATGCATTTACTAATTATTTTGAGCTATAAGACCCTAAAATTGAAAAGCATTTCAAATGAACCCTGAAAAGGTTCAAAGTTGGCATGATATCATCATTTCATCCACATAGCATGTGCAAGAAAGTTGAGAGGGTTATGGCAAAAACTGGATGCACTTCGTGTACAAAACGGACAATCTCTTTCAAAGTATCAGGATTTCATCCGGAAACTCGTCTGTTACAAAGGGATTTCATTTTTAAACCTTATTTGAACTCCTGACTTTTTGTGTGTTCAAAATGCACCATTCAAAGACACATCATCATTTTTCAATCCTTTCTGACTTCATTTGTTATTTTTCATGCATTTACTAATTATTTTGAGCTATAAGACCCTAAAATTGAGAAGCATTTCAAATGAACTCTGAAAAGGTTGAAAGTTGGCATGATATCATCATTTCATCCACATAGCATGTGCAAGAAAGTTGAGAGGGTTACGGCAAAAAGTGGATGCACTTCTTGTACAAAACAGACAATCTCTTTCAAAGTATCAGGATTTCATCCGGAAACTCGTCTGTTACAAAGGGATTTCATTTTTTAAACCTTATTTGAACTCCTGACTTTTTGTGTGTTCAAAATGCACCATTCAAAGCCACATCATCATTTTTCAATCCTTTCTGACTTCATTTGTTATTTTTCATGCATTTACTAATTATTTTGAGCTATAAGACCCTAAAATTGAAAAGCATTTCAAATGAACCCTGAAAAGGTTCAAAGTTGGCATGATATCATCATTTCATCCACATAGCATGTGCAAGAAAGTTGAGAGGGTTACGGCAAAAACTGGATGCACTTCGTGTACAAAACGGACAATCTCTTTCAAAGTATCACGATTTCATCCGGAAACTCGTCTGTTACAAAGGGATTTCATTTTTTAAACCTTATTTGAACTCCTGACTTTTTGTGTGTTCAAAATGCACCATTCAAAGCCACATCATCATTTTTCAATCCTTTCTGACTTCGTTTGTTATTTTTCATGCATTTACTAATTATTTTGAGCTATAAGACCCTAAAATTGAAAAGCATTTCAAATGAACCCTGAAAAGGTTCAAAGTTGGCATGATATCATCATTTCATCCACATAGCATGTGCAAGAAAGTTGAGAGGGTTACGGCAAAAACTGGATGCACTTCGTGTACAAAACGGACAATCTCTTTCAAAGTATCAGGATTTCATCCGGAAACTCGTCTGTTACAAAGGGATTTCATTTTTTAAACCTTATTTGAACTCCTGAATTTTTGTGTGTTCAAAATGCACCATTCAAAGCCACATCATCATTTTTCAATCCTTTCTGACTTCATTTGTTATTTTTCATGCATTTACTAATTATTTTGAGCTATAAGACCCTAAAATTGAAAAGCATTTCAAATGAACCCTGAAAAGGTTCAAAGTTGGCATGATATCATCATTTCATCCACATAGCATGCGCAAGAAAGTTGAGAGGGTTACGGCAAAAACTGGATGCACTTCGTGTACAAAACGGACAATCTCTTTTAAAGTATCACGATTTCATCCGGAAACTCGTCTGTTACAAAGGGATTTCATTTTTTAAACCTTATTTGAACTCCTGACTTTTTGTGTGTTCAAAATGCACCATTCAAAGCCACATCATCATTTTTCAATCCTTTCTGACTTCATTTGTTATTTTTCATGCATTTACTAATTATTTTGAGCTATAAGACCCTAAAATTGAGAAGCATTTCAAATGAACTCTGAAAAGGTTGAAAGTTGGCATGATATCATCATTTCATCCACATAGCATGTGCAAGAAAGTTGAGAGGGTTACGGCAAAAACTGGATGCACTTCGTGTACAAAACGGACAATCTCTTTTAAAGTATCAGGATTTCATCCGGAAACTCGTCTGTTACAAAGGGATTTCATTTTTTAAACCTTATTTGAACTCCTGACTTTTTGTGTGTTCAAAATGCACCATTCAAAGCCACATCATCATTTTTCAATCCTTTCTGACTTCATTTGTTATTTTTCATGCATTTACTAATTATTTTGAGCTATAAGACCCTAAAATTGAGAAGCATTTCAAATGAACTCTGAAAAGGTTGAAAGTTGGCATGATATCATCATTTCATCCACATAGCATGTGCAAGAAAGTTGAGAGGGTTACGGCAAAAACTGGATGCACTTCGTGTACAAAACGGACAATCTCTTTCAAAGTATCAGGATTTCATCCGGAAACTCGTTTGTTACAAAGGGATTTCATTTTTTAAACCTTATTTGAACTCCTAACTTTTTGTGTGTTCAAAATGCACCATTCAAAGCCACATCATCATTTTTCAATCCTTCCTAACTTCATTTGTTATTTTTCATGCATTTACTAATTATTTTGAGCTATAAGACCCTAAAATTGAGAAGCATTTCAAATGAACTCTGAAAAGGTTGAAAGTTGGCATGCTATCATCATTTCATCCACATAGCATGTGCAAGAAAGTTGAGAGGGTTACGGCAAAAACTGGATGCACTTAGTGTACAAAACGGACAATCTCTTTCAAAGTATCAGGATTTCATCCGGAAACTCGTCTGTTACAAAGGGATTTCATTTTTTAAACCTTATTTGAACTCCTGAATTTTGGTGTGTTCAAAATGCACCATTCAAAGCGAAATCATCATTTTTCAATCCTTTCTGACTTCATTTGTTATTTTTCATGCATTTACTAATTATTTTGAGCTATAAGACCCTAAAGTTGAGAAGCATTTCAAATGAACTCTGAAAAGGTTGAAAGTTGGCATGATATCATCATTTCATCCACATAGCATGTGCAAGAAAGTTGAGAGGGTTACGGCAAAAACTGGATGCACTTCGTGTACAAAACGGACAATCTCTTTTAAAGTATCAGGATTTCATCCGGAAACTCGTCTGTTACAAAGGGATTTCATTTTTTAAACCTTATTTGAACTCCTGACTTTTTGTGTGTTCAAAATGCACCATTCAAAGCCACATCATCATTTTTCAATCCTTTCTGACTTCATTTGTTATTTTTCATGCATTTACTAATTATTTTGAGCTATAAGACCCTAAAATTGAAAAGCATTTCAAATGAACTCTGAAAAGGTTGAAAGTTGGCATGATATCATCATTTCATCCACATAGCATGTGCAAGAAAGTTGAGAGGGTTACGGCAAAAAATGGATGCACTTCGTCTACAAAACGGACAATCTCTTTCAAAGTATCAGGATTTCATCCGGAAATTCGTCTGTTACAAAGGGATTTCATTTTTTTAACCTTATTTGAACTCCTGACTTTTTGTGCGTTCAAAATGCACCATTCAAAGCCACATCTTCATTTTTCAATCCTTTCTGACTTCATTTGTAATTGTTCAAGCATTTACTAATTATTTTGAGCTATAAGACCCTAAAATTGAAAAGCATTTCAAATGTTCTCTGAAAAGGTTGAAAGTTGGCATGATATCATCATTTCATCCACATAGCATGTGCAAGAAAGTTGAGAGGGTTACGGCAAAAACTGGATGCACTTCGTGTACAAAACGGACAATCTCTTTCAAAGTATCAGGATTTCATCCGGAAACTCGTCTGTTACAAAGGGATTTCATTTTTTAAACCTTATTTGAACTCCTGACTTTTTGTGTGTTCAAAATGCACCATTCAAAGCCAAATCATCATTTTTCAATCCTTTCTGACTTCATTTGTTATTTTTCATGCATTTACTAATTATTTTGAGCTATAAGACCCTAAAATTGAAAAGCATTTCAAATGAAGTCTGAAAAGGTTGAAAGTTGGCATGATATCATCATTTCATCCACATAGCATGTGCAAGAAAGTTGAGAGGGTTACGGCAAAAACTAGATGCACTTCGTCTACAAAACGGACAATCTCTTTAAAAGTATCAGGATTTCATCCGGAAACTCGTCTGTTACAAAGGGATTTCATTTTTTAAACCCTATTTGAACTCCTGACTTTTTGTGTGTTCAAAATGCACCATTCAAAGCCACATCATCATTTTTCAATCCTTTCTGACTTCATTTGTTATTTTTCATGCATTTACTAATTATTTTGAGCTATAAGACCCTAAAATTGAAAAGCATTTCAAATGAACTCTGAAAAGGTTGAAAGTTGGCATGATATCATCATTTCATCCACATAGCATGTGCAATAAAGTTGAGAGGGTTACGGCAAAAACTGGATGCACTTCGTGTACAAAACGGACAATCTCTTTCAAAGTATCAGGATTTCATCCGGAAACTCGTCTGTTACAAAGGGATTTCATTTTTTAAACCTTATTTGAACTCCTGACTTTTTGTGTGTTCAAAATGCACCATTCAAAGCCACATCATCATTTTTCAATCCTTTCTGACTTCATTTGTTATTTTTCATGCATTTACTAATTATTTTGAGCTATAAGACCCTAAAATTGAAAAGCATTTCAAATGAACCCTGAAAAGGTTCAAAGTTGGCATGATATCATCATTACATCCACATAGCATGTGCAAGAAAGTTGAGAGGGTTACGGCAAAAACTGGATGCACTTCGTGTACAAAACGGACAATCTCTTTCAAAGTATCACGATTTCATCCGGAAACTCGTCTGTTAGAAAGGGATTTCATTTTTTAAACCTTATTTGAACTCCTGACTTTTTGTGTGTTCAAAATGCACCATTCAAAGCCACATCATCATTTTTCAATCCTTTCTCACTTCATTTGTTATTTTTCATGCATTTACTAATTATTTTGAGCTATAAGACCCTAAAATTGAGAAGCATTTCAAATGAACTCTGAAAAGGTTGAAAGTTGGCATGATATCATCATTTCATCCACATAGCATGTGCAAGAAAGTTGAGAGGGTTACGGCAAAAACTGGATGCACTTCGTGTATAAAACGGACAATCTCTTTTAAAGTATCAGGATTTCATCCGGAAACTCGTCTGTTACAAAGGGATTTCATTTTTTAAACCTTATTTGAACTCCTGACTTTTTGTGTGTTCAAAATGCACCATTCAAAGCCACATCATGATTTTTCAATCCTTTCTGACTTCATTTGTTATTTTTCATGCATTTACTAATTATTTTGAGCTATAAGACCCTAAAATTGAAAAGCATTTCAAATGAACCCTGAAAAGGTTCAAAGTTGGCATGATATCATCATTTCATCCACATAGCATGTGCAAGAAAGTTGAGAGGGTTACGGCAAAAACTGGATGCACTTCGTGTACAAAACGGACAATCTCTTTTAAAGTATCACGATTTCATCCGGAAACTCGTCTGTTACAAAGGGATTTCATTTTTTAAACCTTATTTGAACTCCTGACTTTTTGTGTGTTCAAAATGCACCATTCAAAGCCACATCATCATTTTTCAATCCTTTCTGACTTCATTTGTTATTTTTCATGCATTTACTAATTATTTAGAGCTATAAGACCCTAAAATTGAGAAGCATTTCAAATGAACTCTGAAAAGGTTGAAAGGTGGCATGATATCATCATTTCATCCACATAGCATGTGCAAGAAAGTTGAGAGGGTTACGGCAAAAACTGGATGCACTTCGTGTACAAAACGGACAATCTCTTTTAAAGTATCAGGATTTCATCCGGAAACTCGTCTGTTACAAAGGGATTTCATTTTTTAACCTTATTTGAACTCCTGACTTTTTGTGTGTTCAAAATGCACCATTCAAAGCCACATCATCATTTTTCAATCCTTTCTGACTTCATTTGTTATTTTTCATGCATTTACTAATTATTTTGAGCTATAAGACCCTAAAATTGAGAAGCATTTCAAATGAACTCTGAAAAGGTTGAAAGTTGGCATGATATCATCATTTCATCCACATAGCATGTGCAAGAAAGTTGAGAGGGTTACGGCAAAAACTGGATGCACTTCGTGTACAAAACGGACAATCTCTTTTAAAGTATCAGGATTTCATCCGGAAACTCGTCTGTTACAAAGGGATTTCATTTTTTAACCTTATTTGAACTCCTGACTTTTTGTGTGTTCAAAATGCACCATTCAAAGCCACATCATCATTTTTCAATCCTTTCTGACTTCATTTGTTATTTTTCATGCATTTACTAATTATTTTGAGCTATAAGACCCTAAAATTAAAAAGCATTTCAAATGAACCCTGAAAAGGTTCAAAGTTGGCATGATATCATCATTTCATCCACATAGCATGTGCAAGAAAGTTGAGAGGGTTACGGCAAAAACTGGATGCACTTCGTGTACAAAACGGACAATCTCTTTCAAAGTATCACGATTTCATCCGGAAACTCGTCTGTTACAAAGGGATTTCATTTTTTAAACCTTATTTGAACTCCTGACTTTTTGTGTGTTCAAAATGCACCATTCAAAGCCACATCATCATTTTTCAATCCTTTCTGACTTCATTTGTTATTTTTCATGCATTTACTAATTATTTTGAGCTATAAGACCCTAAAATTGAGAAGCATTTCAAATGAACTCTGAAAAGGTTGAAAGTTGGCATGATATCATCATTTCATCCACCTAGCATGTGCAAGAAAGTTGAGAGGGTTACGGCAAAAACTGGATGCACTTCGTGTACAAAACGGACAATCTCTTTCAAAGTATCAGGATTTCATCCGGAAACTCGTCTGTTACAAAGGGATTTCATTTTTTAAACCTTATTTGAACTCCTGAATTTTTGTGTGTTCAAAATGCACCATTCAAAGCCACATCATCATTTTTCAATCCTTTCTGACTTCATTTGTTATTTTTCATGCATTTACTAATTATTTTGAGCTATAAGACCCTAAAATTGAAAAGCATTTCAAATGAACCCTGAAAAGGTTCAAAGTTGGCATGATATCATCATTTCATCCACATAGCATGTGCAAGAAAGTTGAGAGGGTTACGGCAAAAACTGGATGCACTTCGTGTACAAAACGGACAATCTCTTTCAAAGTATCAGGATTTGATCCGGAAACTCGTCTGTTACAAAGGGATTTCATTTTTTAAACCTTATTTGAACTCCTGAATTTTTGTGTGTTCAAAATGCACCATTCAAAGCCACATCATCATTTTTCAATCCTTTCTGACTTCATTTGTTATTTTTCATGCATTTACTAATTATTTTGAGCTATAAGACCCTAAAATTGAAAAGCATTTCAAATGAACCCTGAAAAGGTTCAAAGTTGGCATGATATCATCATTTCATCCACATAGCATGTGCAAGAAAGTTGAGAGGGTTACGGCAAAAACTGGATGCACTTCGTGTACAAAACGGACAATCTCTTTTAAAGTATCACGATTTCATCCGGAAACTCGTCTGTTACAAAGGGATTTCATTTTTTAAACCTTATTTGAACTCCTGACTTTTTGTGTGTTCAAAATGCACCATTCAAAGCCACATCATCATTTTTCAATCCTTTCTGACTTCATTTGTTATTTTTCATGCATTTACTAATTATTTAGAGCCATAAGACCCTAAAATTGAGAAGCATTTCAAATGAACTCTGAAAAGGTTGAAAGGTGGCATGATATCATCATTTCATCCACATAGCATGTGCAAGAAAGTTGAGAGGGTTATGGCAAAAACTGGATGCACTTCGTGTACAAAACGGACAATCTCTTTCAAAGTATCAGGATTTCATCCGGAAACTCGTCTGTTACAAAGGGATTTCATTTTTAAACCTTATTTGAACTCCTGACTTTTTGTGTGTTCAAAATGCACCATTCAAAGACACATCATCATTTTTCAATCCTTTCTGACTTCATTTGTTATTTTTCATGCATTTACTAATTATTTTGAGCTATAAGACCCTAAAATTGAGAAGCATTTCAAATGAACTCTGAAAAGGTTGAAAGTTGGCATGATATCATCATTTCATCCACATAGCATGTGCAAGAAAGTTGAGAGGGTTACGGCAAAAAGTGGATGCACTTCTTGTACAAAACAGACAATCTCTTTCAAAGTATCAGGATTTCATCCGGAAACTCGTCTGTTACAAAGGGATT